>NC_051227.1:36901157-37201157 GCF_015220715.1 Pygocentrus nattereri | reverse complement strand
ACACACTCATATATATATATATATTTATCCCTTTCGCCCAGCTGGGATAGGTTCCAGAACCCCGTGACCCAGAAGGAGAAGCAGCACAGAATTTCATGCTTACATGGTTCTTTGCACGGTCAAACGGTTCTTCAGACCATGACGGAGAATGAGTTGCATTTGGTTCTATACACAATCTTTTTGCAAGTGGTTCTATGTAGCACCAAAAAAGGGTTGTAACAATGTTTGTAACGATAGCAGAACTCCTTTTAGTGCCATACTGATCCATTTTCAAAAAGGTTTTGTAAAGAATCAAACACAACACGTTCCCCATCAATCTGAAGAACCATTTCACGATGAAAGAACCATTTAAGCATGAAATGATTCTATGTAGTACTCCTGATTCTAACTAAAAGTACTCCTAGTCATAAGAGTGTACAATATGTCTTGCTCTGTTTGTTCTCTGTTCACTGCAGCTTTACAGTAAATCCTTCAGTACGCATTTGTAATTAAGAAGATTCTGAATATTATTAGGTTGGCTTATTAGCGGGTTGCATCTCCAGAGCTGGTTATTAGAAAAAGTCACCTTCCAAAACAGAATATATGTACTATGGTGTCGGCCCTTATACAAAGCCTGTGACCAGTTGACATGCTTGCCTTTGTAAAATTCTGCAATTTCTTTTCTGGTACCAAATTATGTCATGTATCTTTGTGCCTACATAAAATGTAAAAATGTTTTGAGGGGCACCTGAGTGGCGCAACCGTCTAAACGTTGGCCCTATCATCAGGAGATTGTGAGTTCAATCACTGGTGATGCTACAGCCATCTGTAGCCAGGAGTCCAAGAGAGCACAACTGGCCTCACTCTCTGGCTGCCTGTGTTAACCTTCAACCTCCTAGCACTGGAGCACTGGTGGGATTGTGTGAGTGGGGGAGTCCTAACTAATGGGTGGAATTGGATATTGATAAGTTCTGGGAATTGATTCAGAATCTTTCAAGAGAGAATCTTGATGCGCCTGGGAATCGATTCTTTTTCCCACCTATACTCATTTCCATCCTTGCATGCTTAAGAACTCTATTTTGCGTACAGTTGGGAATAAACAAGCTGCAAACTAGACAGGGAGGGAATATACGACATACAACCCTCACAACATTCATGTGAAGAAAAGCTGAACCCTTGTCATCGTGAACTGCCTTCAGGTGAGTGGTTCACAGAGTTGAGACTGCTCAGTTAATCCTGACAAAAGGGCATCATTCATAAACCGTCATCAAACATCAGACGAGCGTTGGAGTGACGGATCCAACAAACTGATTTCCTCTCTCGCAGTTCTGAATGGTCCTTTTTTCCTCTTCGCTTTCAAGTAGAATAATTGTCAGTGCTCGTATTCTCTACGGAGCAGTAGTTGTTTATTCAACTTTACCTGTCGGTGCGCTGCTTTGCTTCAATAACATCATAAAGAGGATCACAGAGTCGGCGACAATGAGAAGGAACTGCTAATATAGCTGAGCTTCAAAGCACACGTCTAATGCAAAATCACACTTGCAGGTTAAGTTGCTGAAAGACAGACACCAATACATCTATTTGAATCTATTTGAATAGTTTTTGCACAGTTCTATGGGAATCTGCATTCTCACTGCAGGACAATGGTTTGTGGTAGTCAAGTCATGTTGTGCTTTGTCAGTGGAACAGGACTTACAATGAAACCGCATAAAAATAGACTAATTTGGCTGTAAAGTACGAGTCAGTTTAGGCATATCAGTGTCAGATGCTCATCATTTTCTTCCTCGTGTTGGATCATTATTGGTGTGCTTTCCCAGGGAACACTGTCCACTTCCAAAGAAAAAAAAAAAAAGCCATCTATTTAGGACATCTGTTCTTTCATTTCCAAATTACCACCAGATTGTTTGGACAGATGACACAAGTGGGAAGTGTAGTGCAGCTAAGGAAAATGACAAATTAGCTCCAGCACTGTTGCCTCACAGCACAACTTCGCTTTGCAACAAAAGGGAAAGGGGAGGAAATTAGTCTGCTAATTACTGAAAATTACAGCTGTTACGTTAATGTTGTATTATGGACTTTTTCATAGCGAATCGCAAACTCTCTTAAATCTTGACATTTCAAAACGCTCAACGGCACTGAATGTGACTAATTTTATCACTGCAGGCAGGAAAAACCACCATAAAGCTCCAATGTTTGTGCCATTAAAACTGCTGCCTACTCGAATTTAGCGCTAAAATTATGCAAGCATGCTTTAAAAACCTCCAGAGAGTAATGTGGCGGACAATAGGCCATAAATAATTCTCCAAACAGCCTAAGCACTATTTACAGTGCATGAAACATTATTTTACGAGTCAGATTTTCAAACCCATTTCTCTCTTATCAGCCGGCATCTCTAGAAGTACTTTCGAATGATCAATTATTAAAATCAGCCTCAAATGGCTCCCTTTGTCAACAATTTGAGAAAATCTGATTTATTCTTTGGTTTAAGACTTTTGAGAGGTAATTTTTCATTTAAATGGCCTTTAGCATTTCTTATTAAAATACATTATTGCTCTTGTAGATTTATTTATTCAATGTGATAGATCATTAGTCAGATTAATGTAATGTGCTCTCATGCTATTAGAAGTGGTGAGCCTGCAGAGAGCCTTGCTTTTTCCACTGTAAATTTCTTCCACAGTTGAATGGGAGAGCAAGCGGCGTACGCTCTGAATGCTGAATTCATTATGATTTCTTCAGGTATGCTAAGGCACGTCTGGAGCCATATTCTTTTCTGCGGGGTGGAAATCTGTATGCGTCATTTGCTAAGGCGAATGTAGCTCTGTCACATTTTCAGAAATGTATATTATGCTGTAGGCGTTGATGAGGTAGGTCAAACTCCGCTCACCCCGGTGCAATGACAATCTCTCTGGCTTAATGATAAAATCTTGCATGGGTGACATTCAGGTACTTGTTTTTAGCAAGTGTTTTCAGAACAGTGCCGGGTAGGCTTGTACTTTCCTTTGTTCAGCAGTACTGTTGGGAGTAGGTTATGGATGGGTGATATGGCAAATATAGGATATTGTGATAAGGGAAGCAATTTTCTTGAGGCCTGATGTCACAATTTTTTGAAGTTTGTGAGCAAGTTGGAATGGCTAAAATGCAAAAGCAAATCGTGCTCCGTTTGAAAAAGATCACTATAGTTCAGTAGGTAGTTCAGTCCTAAAATCTCACTGGCTGACTTTCAGAACGAGGCTGATCAGCTAGTTAACAGTCTATGTTAGTTAGATCTGCCGCACGCAGCAGCGGGCAAAATTTCAAATGGCTCAATTTTTTGACCTATAAATATCGCATCTGCTGACACATCACAGGAGCTAAAAGTGGACAAATCCCTGGAATCATATCGTTGTTTATATTGTCTATGGATGGTCAGTGATGTTCTGTCTTTTGTACAGTCAACTACACCATCAAATGTTGATGTGATCGCAAAAATTAGTAATAATTGCTCAACTCTGGCAGGGGCGGCGTGGTGGGTAGCGCTGTCGCCTCACAGCGAGGAGGGCCTGGGTTTGATTCCCTGGCTGGGTGACCGGGGTCCTCTCTGTGTGGAGTCTGCATGTTCTCTCCGTGTCTGCGTGGGTTTCCTCCCACAGTCCAAAGACATGCAGTCAGGCCAATTGGACATGCTAGACTGCCCCTAGGTGTGAGTGACTGTCTGTGTCTGTCTGCCCTGCAATGAACTGGTGACCTGTCCAGGGTGTATCCTGCCTTCTGCCTGAAGACTGCTGGGATAGGCTCCAGCAGCCCCCGCGACCCTGACGGAGAAGCGGCTTAGAAAATGGATGGATGGATGCGCAACTCTGTTTGATGTGGTTAATCAGACATTAGCTTAAGTTGCATGAGCATAAAGCATAAGAGATCATCTCTCAGCATCGGCTGTCAATCGTGAACACTTCTCAATGCTTGAAAATGATCAAGGGCAAAACTACAGAGTTCATTCTTCCCCTAAATGTCTGCCTGTGACAAAATGATGAGAGCATCATGACTGAAGGTTTTCCCTGTTCTTGTTGTCAGGCGGCTGCTTTCCTGGCTCTGCTCAGCTTTGCTCAGCTTAGCTTGCCAAGATGCTCTAAACACTTAGACCATTTAGTTTTTGCTGCTGTTGTCATGAATTACAGTATTTTGCTCTTTATAGTGCACTATGTAGGAAATAGTGAACCATTTGAGTTTCAGCCTAAGCGTGGTAAGTGGGAAGTATCCGAGCTAATAATCTTAGGTTGGCG
Organism: Pygocentrus nattereri; assembly: GCF_015220715.1. Taxonomy (NCBI): domain Eukaryota; kingdom Metazoa; phylum Chordata; class Actinopteri; order Characiformes; family Serrasalmidae; genus Pygocentrus; species Pygocentrus nattereri. Next base: position 37,196,919 of record NC_051227.1, on the reverse strand, counting down.
CTAAATAAGACTGGAATGGAAATTACCCTGTAGCTGTGGTGATAATTTGGTGAGTTTTTACATTAAACGGTGCTTTATTATGATATTTGCATTATTATTTGACAACGTTAAAAAGTTGACTGTACATACGACAGTGGGCGACAGTCTGCAGTCCGTCGTTACTTGGCAACCTTAGAGGAACTACATTGTGTGGTGAAATAGACTCGATTATCATTAATAATAACAAGTGATTTATTTAAAAACGGTGTATTTCATCATTTTACACTGTCTGCTGTTTTATAAAAACACTAAGCTGCTTGAGGCTGTGCATTACAGAGATTTTATCACGGGTATGAGTGTTGAGCTCCTGTAACACACAGCCTCTCATGGCTCATTTCTTTAGAAAAAAATGATGACAGCCACATAATGAATGAAATAAGATAATAGCTGAAAGAGCTGACATTCAACAAGCTACTTGTTGCTTATGCAATTTATTCAGATAGTACACACTGGTTGTTGTTTACAGGTTCTCTATGACTGGTCTAAGTCTGACTTTTCATGATAGACAGTTGTTGAGTGCTCAAAAAGTGTCTGTAATGCCAGTCATGAAATAAGAAACGTATTCTGTTACCCACCCTAGATTAGATACTGCTTCGGTCATCTTATTTCTCAATTTTTATCCAGTTTTTTTTAACAGTGGCTGCATGCTACAACTACCCTCATAGCTCGTAGTTTGAGGGTTGTTGATTCATCAGTAATTCACCTGAGAGCACTGTCCAGCACAGTCGGCCAAAGGCGTCTTCTGGTGCTAATGTTACTGATATTACTAATATTACTGATATTGTCAGAATTAGTACTGTGATTTTTGCTTGTAAATGATGCTTCAGACTTGATGTACTTTGGTGATAAATGTTATAAGGAATTGCAGTAACTGGAAATAACTTTTATCAACAGAGCCATCAATCAAAGCTGTGGCTTTAAAGCTGTAAACAAGAGGGTTATAGTGGTGGAGCCATAGCAACAGCATGAGCAGATGGACTGCAGGGTGGACCTGCGGATGGGTTAAAGGGTCATAAAAGGAAAATATGTTGACTGCATTAAAAAAATGAGTGGCGTTAAAAATGTATCACATCAATGCATTCGTACAGTACAGTGACTCCGACACCAGCAACTGAAACTAGAGATGCCACCGATCTGATACCAGGTGCTGGTATCAGGCGAAAATCAGCTAAGATGCTCTATCAGATATCAGATGCCAAGTACCAAACCTGTAACAAATCTAGCCTGAAATAGCACATGCAGAGCAGTAGCAATGCAAAGACAGCCCATTTAAAAGCATATTTTTATCGGAAGAAGTACCAGATCAGTATCGACTGATACTCAAGGTTTCTGCATTGGTACTGGAAAGGACAAAATAGTATTGTGCCATCTCTACCTACCTCCTTATCCTCATGGCCAAAGAAAAGACCTTTTTCACTACAGCCCCCTCCCCTCAATCTCCTCCACTCCCTCCTGCTCTTCAAAAACCTCCAGCTTCACTGTCTGCGCTCCAGCGGCAACCTCTAGAGAGAATTAATCAGTCTTCATTTCCATTCAATTCAGGGCCGTCCGTGAGCAAAGACTGCAGAAAGCTGGATTCCGCACCATGCCGCCGCCTCAAAATGAGCCCCTTAATCCACTGATTATCCAACCTGAACTCTCCACCTCCAGAGAGACTCCATTCCTCCACATCGGCAGCAAGGCCGGGCCGCAGAGGGCACCTCCTCCTCGTTAAAAAATCTAGCATTAGTTAACATCGCGACCCACCACTGTCATTACAGCTCAGCGAGAATATGGAGAGACAAGTGTACGGCTCATGTGCCGTTTTGTTTTAACAATTACTCAGCCCACTGAAGCAGGTACGACTGTCAAGATAGCATAGACAGCTATCGGTAGCTGGGAGATATGGGAAAATATTGTGAGAAATATTATACCAAAATAATTCTATTTTAATAACAATAAAAACCTCTATAAGAACAAAGGTGGCAACAAATAAGAGGGAACATCAAAACTGCTAATAACTGTTACAGAATTATTATCAGGATACAGCAAATAAATGTTGAGTTTTCCTACATTTTGCCTTATTTTTTTTCCCTTAAATACATTTCTTTGGTTTTATGTACCTCCGATATGGCATTCGGCTGATGCTCTTATCCAGAGTGACTTACAATTTGATTAATTTAAACAGGTAGACCAAGGCGGTGTTAGGAGTCTTGCCCAAGGACTCTTATTGGTATAGTGTAGGGTGTTTGCCCAGGTGGGGATTGAACCCCAGTCTACAGTGTAGAAGGCAGAGGTGTTACCCACTACACTAACCAACCACCACTTTACTTGACCATTTTCCATCCTATGTTTGTCTTAAACTTAACCAGTCTTTTTTTCTGATGTATGCAAATGAATTGTGTTCTGATTGGTCCATGTTGGAATGTTAATAACTTCAATTTGAATTGTTTAACTCTTGTTAGCTGAACAAACAGATATATGCAAATTTGTTGATTTCTGTGACATCACAAAAACAACTGGTATAAAATGAGCTGTTTCTGCATCTTCCACACGTATAGTATGCATTGGGTAATGTTGGTATGTTTGCCCCTTTCATCAAACCCTTTTACTCCGTGAAAATGAGGAAAATTCACATTTCCATGATAACCATTTACTATTTGCGTTCTTCTCTTAAAGAAGACTTGCCAGTAGCAGTTGTAGTCATTTTCAGCAACATGGAAATAACATCAATGCGGGATGAAATATTAATATTGGTGAAAAATTCAATTATCGCCCAGCTCTAGCAAATGGAAGTGGACATGTTCTTTCGTTAGTATTAGGAAAGGAAGAAAGAAGAGGAAGTACATTGCGCCTGCTTTCCGCTGCGGAAATACAATCCATGCCTGGGCTCATTTCTCATAGTCTCATATCCTTAGAGGCAGCAGGGGCCCAAGCACTCCTTTCCTGTCACCTCTGTGTTCATGTTGTCCAAACTGTCCTCCCGCCGGCCGCCTGCGGCCCATCCATTTTTTCCGTCCAATCGATGGCGGGCTCCGACAGGCTGTTCAATCAGAGCCCCAGAGCGAGCGCTCCTCAGCGAGAAACAGGTGGCCTTTGGGGCTGTCTTTAGAAATCACTCCCTGTGATTACGCCTGCAGCTCTGACAGCTCTGTTTTTACCTGGCCCTGATATGCCTGCCTGGCAAATTAACACAGGCACAGCGAAGCATTGCGGGGCCCTGGCCATGGTGGACCGCCGAGGCCGTAATCCCACCGCTGACACTTTAAAACAGTTTAATTTAGATTCCACTCCCCAGGGGCCTGCCACACAGGTGTCTCCAGCCGCAGTGTCCTATCATAACGCCCTTTCTGACAGAAAAATCAATTTCACCCCCTCCCTATGTGTCAGGTCTTCTTTTGCGCCAGTTATGAAATAAGCTCCTGAACCACTGAGTCTGAGCCATAGCAGCAATTAGCAATGGTGGTCATAATGGTAGAGGGGCTAGGAAGGTTAGCACTGATCTGTGCTAATAACACACATCCCAGTTAGCCTTCGATGCAGGAAAAAAAAGAAAAAGGAGCAGATGATTGTACTGACACTTGCTTTGAAAGTGAGTTGGTTTCGTGGATTCACGCCAAACTAATCTAACGCCAAGAGGCGGAGGCTAAAAATATGCTAACTCGCACAATACGCTGACTTATGCTGCACTATGAATGAAAATGGATCTTATTTTGACAGGGTCATGAACGCTTAGAACTAAAGGAATAGGATTTACTGTTTACTTCACATCTACAGTCTAATGTAAAGGTTTGAACATGCCAGGTCAAATTCAGTCAAATGATATATATATATATATATATATATATATATATATGTATATATAGTGAAAGTAAATACACATCCTCTACGTATATCAATAACATTTTTCTGTACATTTTAGTGCAAAAAAATCTATTTATTTAAATCTATTTCTTTGCTGAGTTTAACATGTTGGGACAACAGGTTTGAATTATAAAATGTGCCAAAATTGTGTTTAATTTTTTCCAATATGTTATTGGATTAGTGCATTAATTTGGGGGCAGTCATGGGCTGGATTTTAGGGATCCAGCCTCATGACCGGAAGGTCGCCGGTTCGATCCCCAGAGCCGACAGCACATGACTGAGGTGTCCTTGAGCAAGACGCCTAACCCCCAACTGCTCCCCGGGTGCTGCGGATTGGGCTGCCCACCGCTCCGGGCAAGTGTGCTCACTGCCCCCTAGTGTGTGTGTGCTCACTAGTGTGTATGTGGTGTTTCACTTCATGGATGGGTTAAATGCGGAGTTGAAATTTCCCCATTGTGGGACTAATAAGGGTCTCTTAAACTGTTCTCTATAGAGGATGTGTTGACTTATTTTCGCTTACATGATCACAAATGTTTTAATGTAAATTGCCAACGACCTTCAGCAGTTATTTCCGGTCACACAAGACCGGGCTTCTCTCTCTTTGAATGCACAGAGACCAATAAACCTGCAACTGACAACTAAACTGATGTCTTAAAAACGTGTGAAATCACTGGTAAAATCTGACCAAAGTGGTCCCACAGCCATCCGTCACTAGGGAGAGCATGACAGCCACCTCTCCCCATACAGGAATAAATGTGTTAGCTGGTGTAGCAGCATTTGCAGTGTTCTCATCCAAGCGTGTTGAGCTGTTCAGAGACAGTGTGGTTATCAGCAGGTAGACAAGATACAGTGGCACCTTATGTGTCTCAAAGGAAGTGCACAGCCTTCACACTCTTAGCTTGATAGCAGTGTGTGAAGATGCAACTCTAATGTGTGGCTATGTGCATATCTCCAAAAACAAGGGGGCTCCTTTCTGCATACCTCTATATCAACAAAGCGTGTGGCTCTTTTTATCCAAGGGTGAGACTTAAACCAACTGCCCTGTTTCAGAATCACTAGACTGAGAAGAACTACCTGCAGTACTTTTATAAACACAGTACATGATAAAAAAGTAAGTGTGTGGGTTTTTTTTTCCATCTTATTTTCTTAAAAATACCGCAAACGACTTTAAATTGAAACAAATACAGCAGACAAATGGATTCTGTCTCTGTAAAACTGCAAGGTTTAGCCGTACAATACGCTTGCCAGCTCTTTTCTTCCTGGAATGAATAGTATTTTGGTAAAGGCTGAGCAATATTCTGTAAAGCTCCTTTACAAAGCGGGTTCCAGTCTAAACACTGTTCAAATAGGCCATTAAGTGGGAGGCACAGAAACTGGGAAATGGCTTTGAAAGTGCAACTCCACTCAGTATATTATTATTATTGTTATTATTATTATTATTATTATTGTTGTTGTTGTATTATATAATATTTATCTCAAATGAAGCAAATACCTTCTCAGGCAAGAGGTCAGCAGTACATTTAAACCATTATCATATTACAGCTGAAAAGATGAGTCAAACATTGAAGGTTGAAATAGGGAGTTTAAAAGTATTGGCATGAGAGTAATCATTTCCTTCAGGCTGGAGTGCTTCTTAAACTGTTCCCCATTTTTTAAATTGCTTTTGATAATGGGGTTTGCTGTATAGAGACAGTACATTAGCAGATACGAGACCACACAACAACGCAACTGGAGAAGTGGACAAAATGGACAGAGGGTTATTTTTGGAAGAGAAACATTTCTGCGGGCTTTTTATGTTTAAGCCTTTCTAGTATGTATTAGTGAATAGGTGAACATCAGTTTCCCCATAACATGGATTAGATTAACCCCTAGAAGTTGCGTTCGTTGTCACGTTGCTTTCGATTTGCGCTCAGTATTTTTAAAAATTTGATCATTTTACACAGGTAGGCCAAACTGGTGTTAGGCGTCTTGCCCAAGGACTCTTATTGATATAGTGTAGAGTGTTTGCCCAGGTGGGGATTGAACCCCAGTGTAAGTTTAAATCTGTTTTACCTTTTGTTTCAACGACAAATGACAACAAGGAGAGGGATGGTTTCTCTTTCTGCGAAATAAAATGACTATAGCTTTTCATCAAGTTTAAATCCTAATCAGACACATCTACTTTCAACATAAATGTGGTGTCCATAGAAAGTTACATGCTTTGGGTCTTTGGCTGTTTTAGCACCCCAAACGGATGAAACTGTTTGAGATGGAAAAACAATCCAAACGTTAATCCATCTGATTCGCTGAATGAAGAAACACTTTTGGTTCACTTAAAGAACTTTACAACAGATGGTTCTTTAAACTCCTCGTTCTCAAAGCCCTTGGTACCAAAGACATACTCCTCTAAGACCCAGAGGAAGAAACCTTTCTTGAAAGGGGAACCCATCCTCCTCTGGTTGGCAGGGTCACATTTTTTACTCTGCCCTTACATGTTGCAGCTGGGTTGGTACCCAAAGTGTGGACTGCCAGAAGCTCCCTAAACACTGGTTTGAGAACCACTGTTAATGAACCATTTTTATAAATGAGATGAGGGGGCATAATTACTGGTTAATCTAAATAGATCTGGTCATTGGTTATCGTTGGTTGAATACTTCTGTCCAAAAACAGGCTCACTTCTTTTCTTCACTCAGTATCCATCCATCTTCCAAGCTGCTTCTCCATCAGGGTCGCAGGGTGGTGCTGGAGCCTATCCCAGCAGTCTTCGGGCGCAAGGCAGGATACACCCTGGACAGGTCGCCAGTCCATCACAGGGCAGACAGACAGTCACTCACACCTAGGGGCAATTTAGCATGTCCAATTGGCCTGACTGCATGTCTTTGGACTGTGGGAGGAAACCCACGCCGACACAGGGGGAACATGCAAACTCCACACAGAGAGGACCCCGGTCACCCGGCCAGGGAATCGAACCCAGGCCCTCCTTGCTGTGAGGTGACAGCTCTACCCACCACGCCACCGTGCCGCCCGCTCAGTATCCTTTATTGTATATTCATTGCCAGTTCTTTCCTCTCGTTATTGTTTTGCTATGGAGGAGTATAGGTTCCTCTTTTGAATCTTTGAGACAGTTTTGCTTGGCAGCCTTGTGACACTGACCTTCAAATTCAATGATTTGAATTCAGAAAACTTTATAAGAGTGTATTTACTAGCAACTCACACATTACATTCACTGCTGCCTTCCACGCAGTGGACTGGGGTATGATTCCCCACCGTGGCAAGCACACAATGCTATACCAGTAAACAGGGGCAGGTTTAGTGATTCTGGGGCCATAGCCAAAAGATGTCTGAGGCCCTGGAAACACATACATCTTAAACATAGTGGATATATTTTCATATTTCCTATTTGGTGATTGTTGTGAGAATATTACAAGACGCTTATTTCTAGACATTTTCAACTTATTAAAACAGCTTTTATATTGGCATATCATTTTAAATGTTTTAAGAAATAATGCTTGAAACAAGATAAATGACCTGCAAATATTGAGAGGATTTGGTGCAAAGAAAACTAGAAGTAATGAGTAATGACTACTTTTTCAAGATGTTGCAGTGGCGTCATCACATAATAGCCAATACAGACACACATATAGGTTATTTAAATTCAACACATATAGTATATCTAACTTATATTTTCATTGGGCCCTTGGTTAATGCAAGGACTGCCCATGCCAGTAAGAGTCCTTGGGCAAGACTCCTAACGCTACATTCGACTGCCACTGTAACATGATTGAACTGTAAGTCACTCTGGATATGAGCATCTGCCAAATGCAGAAATGGAAATGTAGTGAAGTACAACAGAACAACTAGCCTTTATTTACTGGTCATCATTTGCAGTAAACTTTGACAAATGTGATGAAAATATTGTCAGAATGCCTGAACGCAATGCTTTTTCTGAAGCTCCAGCAGTAGCAGGCTCTCATGCATGTTCCCTGGGAAGAAAATGAGGGTTTCTTAGGAAATTATTACTTATATTTATTTTACACAATGTAAGCATCTGATGTTCCTTTCACAACAACCTGCAGGTACTTCAAAACATTATTTTCCTGGACCACAAAGAGCTCTATTAGAAGTTTCAGGGAGCATTTAGGAGATGAAAATGTTTTCAGTGTTTTGGGCGACTGGCCTCTGGAGCATTCGTTCAAGAAGCCTCTCAAGAGCCCTTTTTGTGTGTTCAAGAGCACACATTCAATTCTTTAACTGTGAGAGAGCGAAATAAATTAGCTCCAGCATGGATCGGGGAGCGAATTGAAGAAACCTAGGTACAAGACATTACACATGCAGGCGCATGCCCCTTCCTGACAAGCAGGGACATTCAGAAGGGATTACTTGATATGTGAAGCACCATATCCAGCCCTCTGACTGGAAGGCATAATTAAGAGAGAACTTCTGAACCGAATGGCAAATTGCAATAAGACTCAAAACATTTTACTTTCTGCATACAATTAGTCGGACTGATTAATAATTCATTATGAACAAGCCCATGTGGATGGAACCCTCCTTTTTTGGAGTCGCTGTTACTACAAGGAGCCAAGGGAAAGGTCTTGATGAAGATGACATTCGGTGACAGCAATTAAAGATTCCTGTAATGATCTCCGTTTTTTTTGTGGACGCCCAGTTGCTGCTCTAGTTAAGGCAAGGCCAAAGAGTTTGCTTGAGAGAAAGAGTTTCAGAGAGAATGTGAGGCGAAAAAACTTGGCCATGGTCACAATAAGGAAAGAAAGCCTTCCTGCACATCATTTTGCCGCGATGACTCATCATACTGCTAGAGCCCGAGGATGTGAGGAGTATTTTCTGATGTAAACACATTAAACGATGAATTACACTGTATTAATAATTCTCTTCTGCGTAATAGCATCAAATTTGCAGTTATGATAATGACGGATAGGAATTAATGGAGGCTATCCATAAAAAGGATTTAGATATTCCTTAAAACATCCACGATATGTTTTCGAAGAACAATTAGCCAGAGCAAAATTATGGCTCACTCTGGATAGACAGAAATGTGTGATATCACTTACGCAGACCATACACTAAAATAAAGTAATAAGCCAGAGAGGCTGTGCATTACTGTGATTTTATCAGGAGTATGGGGTGTTGTTAGGCATGGCGCAAAGCAATTTAATGCTTCAGCCTCTTTAGCCTGCTATTTTTTAGACTAGTTCTTAGAAAAACAAGTCCTTTGGTTTGAACAAATGCACACTGTGGTCCATGTGAGAGGCATACAGTGTTTTTAATGACTTGGCACAGTAATATAGAATTCAAATTTTGTGAGGCGGTCATAGCTATGGATCATTCCACCGAACTGGCTCAAAGTCAGAGTTGAAAACACATTAGACTAAAATTTCTCTGCTTTGAGTGATTCTATACCTTAAATATATATATTTTTTTTCATTAAATTCAACATTCCATTTGATATTACCAATACAATAATAACACTGCCAAATGTTACAGTAGTTACTGTTTCCGCCGTGACAATTTTACCCTAATTTTGAGCAGAACTCAAAAATGCTAGCCAGTTCATGACTAGAAAACACAGCTTTGAACAGTTCATATCATAATATTTTCAGTGAGACATGAAAAATCTATCTTGAAGCACACTATGATAAAATATATCAAATGTTCAAGAAATATTTTAATTCATTTTTAATATCTATCCTTCGTCCAACCAATATAGTTTGTTGGTTGCCAAGCAACATAACAATTAAATATTATTCTATGTACTTTTAGCACATGAACAGAGAATTCAGTTGATGCTTGTTGATGCTGCATGATACGGACATAAAAAGCATTGTTAAGCAATAAACTATTATTAAAATAGTGTGTCTGACTCAGATATAGACTGATTAAACAGTAATTTTACGAACATCTCCCTTAAGCCCATGAAATAAACAGACAAACAGACAAAAAAAACAGAAGCAATGTTCATTATTGTGCAAAATAAAAATAATGAAATAGTAACAGCTGATCAGATCTTTAAATCAGATCTGCAAGCTCCTTTTTGTGCAAAATCAGTCTGCATTGCCTAAACAGGTTTTTCATACAGACCAATAAAAAACTAAATAGATATTTAAATTCTTAAAACGTTGCTTATGGTGGTGCATGTTTGCCATTAGTGCATCACATATTTTACAGTGAGAGTGAGAATAATTAGCAAGAAGTGTTTTTACGGGTTAGTAGTTGAAGATGGAGCAGCTTTTGAACTGTGTCCACATGCATTTTTTTTTTAGAAGCTGTATAGCAGAGTGGTTAAGTCACCCGCTCTACCAGTGAGAAACTGGGGTTGGAGCCCTGTTCAGGTGAAGATCTCACTACTCTGATAGTATACGTGACATTCCCACTAGTCTAAATACCTCACTCTGTATGTATTTGATTTGATTTGTTCATTGAGGACACTCATACAATGGCAGTGATAATAAATATACAGTTAATCATGCAGCCTTAACGTGCGTGGTCAAATCTGTGTATATTATTTTACCATAGCTTAGAACATGGCTCAGCCAATCAGATTTTAGAACTGGACCTATCCGTTTTCTGTAACAATGTATAGGGTCTTAAGTCTTAATACAAAAACAGTCCCTGCACCCTAGTGATGCTGCAGCAACCTCTCTGGATTCCTTATAAAAGGTTTTATTTTGATATAGTACTTCAAAGCCTTAGAACTGCACTGAGCATTCCCTTGGGTATTCATGACTATTGTACTTCAAAAATGAGTCAAAAGGTAACATAGAAGTGCAAGGAAAGATTTCAGCAGCCTGGGAAAAAACTTATATCTAAAAGTTTCTCATAGCAGCCGAGCAGCACTGGAGAAACCCGCCTTCGACCGATGGTGCCGGTAATCTCAGATAACACTGAGAATTACTCTTTAATGTTCTGAGGTTTATGGATGAATGGGTTATGAAGATATTAGGAGGGGTACAGAAGTGAAGATGAGCAAGCTACTAACTGCCCTGCATGTGAAATGGCTTTTCAAACGGACACAAAGACCCTCCCTGAGGCATGCCACCAGGAAGACATTTCCATAACTGGGTTGGACTCCTGGACCTGCATATTCTTCCCTTTGGCTGAATAATTTAGTCCCTGACCTTTAGAGAGAACGATTTAAATGTCTTCAGGCAAAGATCCAGAACCACAACTTTGATAAGTTAAGTGACATGCAGTGAAGCCTGCCCAGAAACAAAAGCGCCGTGCCCTGGGCAAAACTCTCAGACTGCTTTACAAGTCCTGGCAAACGCAGCTCTGCGGACAGCGGAGAAGCTGGTTTCTCTCAGCATGTGCAAAATTATAACCTAGGTGAAATGGACTTTACATGGCATGGCTACGTTACTTTGAGCCTATAATTACAGCGCAGCATTCAGGCTTACATTGAACAAGCCTTGTAAACAGAGACACCAAGCCTGAGATGACTGTCCTTTTCTCAAACGTCCAAAAATAAGTTAATAGAGTTGTTTACTCACCATAGTTACAGTTCTTCCTGGCAAACAAATTGCTCCCCACCATGCTCACGTACTGCCTCCATCGCCTCACCTCTCCCTCGAACCCATGGGTCTGCTTAAAGTGCTCAGTGAGCTTTTGACCACTGAGGAGCAACTTGAGCAGGAGTCGCCAAGAACAAGCTGGAAGGCTGTGCTAATGCGCCTATTTATGTGTTACAACAATAGTTTTATCAACAGGGCTCTAAAAGCACTGTTGCCAGTGAAACCAGAGTGCCAGGAATTGCACATCACTATAAAGAAACTTAGTATTTCTGCTGTAAGGAAACTTCTTTCTAAAACTTTGTAGGAGAAGGTTATGCATACATAACAATTTGTTAATACTTAAAAGGATTGCTTTTCAACAGGAAACCCAATGTATCCCAGAAACATTCAGGATGCAGAAACATTGTCAACATTCTGTTGGCTTTTTAAGTTAGAAAGAAAGACATCACTTCTTTTAAGTTAAAGAACAGGTTTTGTGTTTATAAGAAATGGTGTCAATAGAAGAAGAAAAAATATTCTTAAAGTTGCACTTGATTTTGTCAAAGTTCTTGGAAAGCGGCAGGAGAAAAAGAAACGCACTAAAATATGGTTTATGCGTGATATATGAAAATATGAAATAGTGTCATATGTCTAACGTCACACGCACAGGCTCAAAATGATGGTCCAGCTCGATGTTCAGGTCTCAAACGCAAAACCGACATTATACTGATGAAGATATGTTGACGATAGTTGATCGTTCACTTTCATCCTTGATAGTCACATCCTTCACCAGGTTTTGACTGAATTCTCTTTGAATACTCTTTCAACTTGCAGTCATCAGATTCATCCACTTGAGGAAGGGGACCGAAACACAACTCACATTACACAATGTTCTTCCGCTCGTCATGTGCAGTTACACATTTCCACCACAGGGGTCTCCAAATCTCCAAATCTTACATAGTTCAGCTTTCTTATCTTAAGAAGGCTGGGTTTCTCAAGCACCTGAGCACAAAAATGATTCTTCAGTGATGGCGTGAACATCACAATGAACACACTCTGTACCAGTCAAGATGATCTTAACACAGATGCTTTGAGAAGTGGGCCTATTTTGCTAATGTAACTTATACTGTGTTGCTTTTTATGAGGCAACCTGCAATGGTAACTTTATAGGAGAAGGAATAACATTCTTAATATTCTGTTAATATAACCTAAAATTAGGGCTGGGACTGCTTTCAGTTTTGTATGCATGAGCGTATTGTGTTCTGTGCTACAATCCATTATTGAAACTCCAGTCCTGGTTTAACCTGATTTTCACACAGCCATGAGTTGCGGTGTGAGTGTATGTGAATCTGGCATGCCGCCACACAGAAAGTACATCAGAAACAGTAGACCAAAAAATTATAGCAAAAAAAGCCCCCAGCATTGTTCCAACTGTATTTCAATATCAACAGCTCCTTTCACCAAAACAGTGGTAGCTTTTTTGCATAACGGATAATAGATGTCACAATAATAGATTCAGTTCAGCTTTTTCAGTGTTTGCCAGATTAACGGGAATAACATGTCATTCCAATCAGTCTGTGAAACATTTCACAGCGCGTCTTGTTTGCTGAACTGTTTTCTGGTTGTTTCTGGCTAATTCCACGTTGTTTAGTTGTTCTGCCATCACAGTTGCCAACTAAAAAAGCTTGCTTAGGGACAAATACGGGTTGAGATGTTTTAATGTCCTGCTGTCACACTCTTTCTCAGAATGTGACCAGACAGGCTGCAGGTCAAATATTATACAGTAGAAGTTATAACATCTATCCTGTTTCTGTTTTTGTGTGTGGGGAAATGATAAAGTTATTGTGAGGGCCGTTATTTGTGATGGCTATCAGCTAGAATGCATCGCAACCAATCAGATTGTGCTGTTGGAACCAACTGTTGTATGAGATTTAGTTATTGTGAGGTCTTTTCACAACAAGTAGAGTTTTACACATTTAACGCACTGAAATTTTCATATCAAGTCCAATATTTTTATACAACACTGAGAATGCAGGAAGAAGAAAGAGGTAGAAGAAACGAATTCATTAAGTAGTAACAGTGATAAAGTGATCATTTTTCTTCCAGGCAGTGTGCCCACACACAGCATAATGAGCTCTACCAACACACGCTCTGTGCATGTATGAGCTGCAGGCTCTGCATCGCCTCGGCGCTCTGAGCGTTAAAATAAATGGACTAAATAGAGGAGAAATAATGAGCTCTGATGTGAAGGATGGCATTGATGTTAATGTTTATACTTTTTTGACATGCTTCTTTTTTTTGGTCTGTAAAACTCGTCAGAATCCTGTCCTAGACATGCAAAATATCTTTGATTTTAAATAATGGCAAAAATATTTATTGATCATTTCATCCTGCTATGTAGATTTTTTCCAAACTTATCATCCCAGCAAAACCCCATATCTCTGAAATAGCAACTATAAGACATGAGAAATGAAAGTTTTGTTAAAGTTACGGCGTCAGATTTTTGGTTCAAATTGAAAGGAGGAGCATTACTTCTCGAGTCTGGAGAAAAAAAAAAAGGGTTTTCAAAGGAGAGTTTTTCTCAAATGGAAAATCAACATCATACTGATGAAGATATGATGACAACAGTAGATCATTTACTTCCATCCACCAAGTTTTGACCGAATTCTCTTTGAAAAGTCTCGCAATTAGATTTATCCAATCAAAGAAGCAGTCATTCTACGCATAGTACAGCTGAAGTCTAACTTTTAAAGAATTTGCCTTTTGTAATTTTGCTGCAGGAAGTTTTTAGGGGAAGGAGGAAGGTTTTAACTTAACATTCTGTTAAGACTAAACAGAAAACATTGGTTCTAATGACAGCAACTCTATCCAGAAGTGGAGAAGCTATCTGGCTTACTGCTGGCTGGCAAACTGATCTGACCACTGATGGAAGGCTGAGGTGCGCTGACTTTTTCTTTTGATATGGCAGCTTGTGTGTTCCCTGCATACATAGCTCACATTCTGAAATCGTCATCATTATCCAGCAAGTCGCTGCCATAAAAAATGTATAGCAAGTGCTTGTGAACAGACTCCTGTGAGATTGACCTGTCACTCCTGCCAGCTGCCTGACATATCAGCATCCCGACTGAAAGAGAGAAGACTGGCGCAAGCCTCCTGCATCTCACTCCAGCTGAAGTTATCACACGCGACCGGGAAAAAAAGTGCCACTGTGTCCTTCAAACGCCAGCCGTGATCAATGCACCAAACGACCTCTGCAGCCGAGCGGCCTGCCGCACTCCAGATCCAGCAATGTCATGGAAGACCAATAGACCCCTCTACATGTTTTCTCATCTAAATGAAGGATAGGAGCGTGTGGCTCTGTGTTTTGGGAGATGCTTTATAAATGACTCCTGTTCGTAATAAATTCGCCACTCGTGTGTGCCCTGACACACCATTAAGTCTTTTTTTTCCACAGAAATATCCACTAATGTCATGCATTAGCCAAGAGTTTAATACGGATAACGACATAATGTGGGATCATTAATTATTCATGCTCTGTCAGTCCATGTATTTCTCAAACTCCAGCGCTATGAAGTAATGTTGTCATGACTGCACTCAAATTCTCACTGGCAGAAACTGAAAGCTGAACAAAATCAGTCGGACCCAACAAAACACCAACCTCTCGTCTCGTCCCTAAGCCAACATTCATACTACCGCAGGGTTTTGATTCTGCAAATAATCCAGATAACAACCTGAAGGATTCAGCTCCGTGTAGACAGCTCACTTTTTCCTTTTTGATTTCTGCAGTGTTCATATTGTTTTCTCTTATAACGGTTTGTCACTGCTTCAACACACACCTAAACTCTATTTTAGAAGAACAGATTACAGAATGTCTGCACACCTGCGCGGAGGTGGGTGGTTCATGGAATTTCATGACTTTTCCATGACATAAAATTAAATTTACATGCCCAATATCTGCACGGTGGCGTGGTGGGAGGCGCTGTCGCCTCACAGCGAGGAGGGTCTGGGTTTGATTCCCCGGCCGGGCGACCGGGGTCCTCTCTGTGTGGAGTTTGCATGTTCTCCCCGTGTCTGTGTGGGTTTCCTCCAGGTTCTCCGGTTTCCTCCCACAGTCCAAAGACATGCAGTCAGGCCAATTGGACGTGCTAAATTGCCCCTGGGTGTGAGTGACTGTCTGTGTCTGTCTGTCTGTCTGCCCTGTGATGGACTGGCGACCTGTCCAGGGTGTATCCTGCCTTCCGCCCGAAGACTGCTGGGATAGGCTCCAGCACCCCCCCCACGACCCTGACGGAGAAGCGGCTTAGAAGATAGATGGATGGATGGATGGATGGCGAATATCTGACATAGTGTCAGGTTCTACGTCTCCCATATACCGATACACAGTGATACCGACTCACCGTTTTTAGTGTTGATTTTAGCAATACATTCAGTAGATAGGGACCTTTTAATTTTGTGTGCCTTATTCACGGCAAGTAGTCCTTGAAGTTTGACATTTAACGCATTTGCTTAAAAGGGAGCATGACTTCATTAACTTTATTAATGTTAAACTTAAATCACCTGATACTATCATGCTATGTTGTTTGAAAATACCATGATATTGAATTTCATTAGTAACCACCCTAAGCACTAAGTTAACATACACAGCTGTTCTGAGAGGGAAAAAAAACATCATCCAAATATTAATTTAATATTTAAATATTTGTAGCTAGTAAGTCAAAATGCAGTTTATCTGGAATGATTTTGTTTTGAATCACCTGTCATCCCATTTTCGCATGTGCAAATATGTCCATTGGTTTCATGTGTAGAGAGTGGTTTAGTGTCTTGTCATGACACACAACACGCGTTTAGCTTGTCATCAAAGCTGTTATCAATAACAGACTTATTTATTTAGCCAGCGCACTGAGTCATCTAACCAAGTTCAGTTCTGGAGGAATTCACATGGAATGGGGATGTAATGTATTTATTAGGCTACCAAAGTTTCTCAGCGAGTTCAGTCCCATCCAAATCTGCAATGTTAGTGACTTTCAATGCAGCTTTTACACTATTTAGATCAGGGATGTAATGAGAGTCACAACGTTGAGAACCCAGAGTTCAACAAAAACTCTATAAAAATCTAATCAATTAGTACCTCAGCAGTTAATCAGCATTTCAGCATTTCTTAATCTAGCTCCAGCATGAGGTGCTTGATTAGCCACCATGGTAAAAAAAAAAAAAGTCCCGCAGGACGTTGTGCGAGAAGCAGCAGCGGTGTGTCTTTCCTCTCACTTTTGGCTTGTTAATTTGTCTTCTCCAGCATTCGAATGTCAAAACATCTTCCACAACACACACTTTAGGTAGATGAGATTCACATTAACATGTTAGTAAACTTAGATGCATCTTAGGTGTCCCAACTGCTGCACCATTTAAGGTGGAACTGGAAATTTCGGCTGCTCCCTTTAGGGGTCGCCACAGCGGATCATCTGCCTCCATCTTGCCCTATCCACTGCCTCCTCTACTTTCACACCAACCATCTCCATGTCCACCTTCACTACATCCATAAACCTTCTCTGACGTCTACCTCTTCTCCTTCAACCGGCAGCTCCATCTCCAACATTCTTTGCCCAATATATCCACTATTCCTCCTCAACACATGTTCAAACCATCTCAACCTGGCCTCTCTGGCTTTATCTCCAAACTGCTCCACCTTCACTGTCCCTCTGATCTGCTCATTTCTAATCTTCATGCCCTGCATTTAACTAAAGGCCAGCAATGATGCTGCTGAACTTCAACGCTCCTCAGCCTGTTAATGAAGTAATGTTATTCTTTTATCTGAGGGTTACCCCTTGTGCCTCAGTTCCAAGGGGCAAGGTGACCCTTGAAAACAAGGGATGGGGTAAAAATAAGAAATGAGATTTGGCCTTAATGTCAAGGTTTGTGGCCACGCCTTCTTATTAGTGAATTCAGCTGCATTAAGGTACATCCACTGCTGACACAGGAGCACACAAATGCCCACAAAGCTTGTATAGTCTCCATAGAAGAGCTTTGCCAATAGAAATTGACACGCTTGAGCAGCCGCACATGGGCCTAAACGTCACCATGCAGAGTGCTAAACGTCAGCTAGGGGGATATAAAGCCCCCCTCCCAAGCATTGGCCATTGAGCGGTGAAACTGCATTCTCTGGAGTGATGGAGATACGTTAAGAGGTGTTGGAGTGGCATTTGTGATCCAGAACTAAGCATCCAACATTAGCAGCTGACCTCACTAATGCTCTTGTGGTTGAATGCGATCAAATCCTCACAGCAATGTTCCAACATTTGGTGTAAAGCCCTCCCAGAAATGTAGAGACAATTACTGCAGCAGAGGTAGAACAAAGATCTTTTTAATACTCTTGATTTTGGAAGAAACATTGAATGAGCAGTTACCCACAAACCTTTGGCCATATAATGTATTTACCGATGTCTTCAATGGATCTAAATGCAGATTTCGTCTTAGTCATTGTTCCTATTGAAAAACTCAGTCTTTTTGACTGCAGCTGCTGCCATCTGTGCCCTAAATAATGAACCCTTTTCAAAGTCACTTGGATCTTTTCCTCTTGCCATCTTGATCCAAAATTGAGGACAATTGAAACTACTCAACATGGAACATGCCACAGAGCACAGTAGGATATGAATTGCTTAATTGGATCATGCAGTACACCTGTCTGGAAGTCTGGACTCGTGTTTCTCCACTCATTTATTCAGGTTTTTCCTTTCATTTGTCTGTACATTGTAGTTCCAAGATTTTAATTTGTATTGGATGTTAATGCAACAAAATGTCAATTGAGAATGGCCAGAACTGACTTTAGCTGACAGAAAGGGTACAGAAACTCAATATAACCAACTGTAATGAGCAGAATGCACAACACATGGAACCTTGAGGTGGATGGGCCACAACAGCAGAAGACTATGTCAGGTTCCACTTCTATCAGCCAAGAACAGAAAACAGCCTGCAGTGGAAACAGGCTTACTAAAAGTGGACAGTCGAATACTGGTCAAATTTAGCCTGGTCTGGATCTTGATTTTTGCTGAGGCACACAGATGATAGGGTTAGAATACAGTATCAACGGTCTCTGCGTCAACAATCCAGGCTGGTGGAGGTGGTGTAATGGTGTTGTTGCTGACCATGTACATCCCGTCATGACCACGATTTCCTCATCTTCTAAAGGCTACTTGCATCATGACAATGCACGATGTCATGAAGCAAAAGTCTTTGCAAACTGGTTTCACAGGCATGACAATGCATTCAGTGTTCTTCAGTGGCCTTCACAGTCACTGGATCTGAATCCAGCAGAACAACTTTGGTATGTAGAAGAACATGAGATTTGCAGCCTGAAAGTGCTCCTGAAAGAAGGTCTGAAAGAAATGTTTCCAGCATCTTGTGGAATCCATGCCAAGGAATTGAGGCTATTTTAGAGCAGTTCTGGCTCTACCTGATATTAGAATAGTATTCCTAATAAAATGCTCAGTTAGTGTATATATCATAAAAGCAATATTTATTTTGACCTTATTTTAAGCCATTTATCTGTACATAAAACACAACAAGAAAATAAATAGTTAAATAAATGGTTGACATTTTGTAAGATAGTTTAGAGAGTAAACTTTTAACATTTATGATTTCATGATTCATGAACAAGTGTTTGGAAGAAATGAATGAAGGAGGTTTTACTCATTACGTTTGTCAATGACATTCATTTACAAATCCCTTTTTTATGTTTGCATCACTGACAACTCTGCTTTGCTCTCTCACGCCTCGGAGCCTATCCCAACGCTGGCCCAAGGCGGGAAACACCCTGGACAGGTCACCAGTCCATCACAAGGCAAAAGTGTAACAAAGAGAGAAAAAAATCAGCACCTAGCAAACTCAATACATGAGCGTAAACAGCTCATTTATTTATTTATTTTATCTTTTACTCGTCCAGCAACTGTTACTTCAACTTGAGTCATTATTTTATTAATTATTAAAGGAATGGTGCTTTTACTTGAGTTTGGGTTTAGGCTACTCGGCCCACCACTGCCCAAGCACCCACCGCCCACCCCCACTCTGTCCCACTGAGCTCCATGTGTCTGTTGGTCTGGCACGACATCTCTTCATTAGGCAGCTCCTGAGAGCCAGCTCGCAGCCTGTGATCAGGCTATTAGAGTGCACTTCCTCTCTCCACTGCAGCCCTTTGAAATGCCTATGAAACAGCAGCAAGATAAGCCTGTTTATCACTTGCCATTATTTCTAACTACCTTTGAGATTTTGCATTGTGAACTGTAATTGTTTAAATGAGGAGCGGACGTTATGTAATTGGCTAGGCGGGCGGGCGTGCAGATTGATTGTTCTGACAATATGAGGAGGAAAAATACAAAAATGGCTTTCTGCACAATGCAAGTCTTGGTATGCATGGGTCATTTCTTGAACCACTGCATACATGTTTATGCTGACGTGACGGAAACCCTGCATGCAATTATGTTTGGTTTAACGTTTGAGAAAAATACGTTGACGTTAATGATCGTGATGAAACATGATGCCTTTTAATACCACATGTTCCCACTGTTTTATCCAACTCCCACCCTTAATGGACATACCGCATTTACCCTTAATTGAGTAAACATCAACTTCCCACAGGAGCACTCACACAAACATTCTTGGGGAAAAACAGACTTGCGCACACACATATACACGAGCCACAGAACCAATAGAGACCTCAAATCAACTAATACTTGCTGTATTAACATCTGTAAATAGCAAATCTTCAACAGATCATTGCTATAATAACTTTACAGAAGAAAAAAAATATATGCATTTAAAGTAAAACATGTACTTTTGATCCATTTCTCTTGGTCCATTTGTCATTTGGGATGGGAACTCTGACTAATTTTGATATTTGAGGATCTGTAGAATAACGTAAAATAACGCCAGTTATGTGACAAATTAATAGAGAGAGGCTTATTTTTAGGTGGTAGCACTGCTGTGGAGTTAATGTAGATGCACAATTTGCAAATGTATTTAGCTACACTCACAGAAGTAAATCTGAAAATGTTATTATTCAAAAACAGTGAAAGCAGGTATTGAACGAGCAGCAGAGGAGCATCTTTCAGATGAGTTAACAAACTAACACTAGAGCTAACCAGTCCAATGTTACTGATGAGGACTTGTCATCTTCTGTTACTGATCTTGCATTGAAGGATGTTTTGAAGCAAACATGAAGACAAAACAAAGGGTGGATCTTACAATGCTGTAGCTGAGGATCGCAGAACCCCACTCCTGGATCTCTTTGGAACGCTCTGGCTCAGCCCCCTCATTATCTCCAAACCTGCTGCTTTTTGAGCCAGTTTGTCTTGGTTTCTGTTCTATGTTTCAACATAAGCTCCATTGGTTTCTCTGGCTTCTGCCTTTTAGCTACCTGTGTGTTGACGACTGGTTGATGGATTTGCCTCCATTTATCTCTTCTTCTTGTGATTCATGCCTCTAGAAATTCATTCAGTGAAACTATATCCCAATCTCTGACTTATTTTAAATAAAATTAAAACATAATTTCAAAATAATAACATAATGAGGTTTTTGTTATTTAACCAATTAGAAGTCAGACTTGGGTTTAATTGAAAATTGCACAACACATAAGACACTAGTACTGAATGAAGAGCCATTTGGGAGCTGAAATAGCAGATTTTTATTTGTAAGCTAAGCCAATCGATCTGACTCTAGAGGGAAATATGCCAATTATCTTCTACACAAGATGTTTTCTCCTCATTGAATGATGTTATAAAATTCTAGTTTGTTGAGGTAATGTTGAGAACATAGAAGTTTTCTAGCTAATATCAGCTTCAGTGGTGAGACAAGGTAGCGGAAAATCTGCATATGCCTCATCCTTAAAGTCAGCATGAATGGAACATTTTAACTTCCAAAATGTGCTGTTTTTCCAACTGAAGCAGCGAGGGGCTTTGAGCTTTTGCTCGGTGATGGGTGAGGACATTGTGAGGGGGTGTTGAAAACATGATATTATTGGTTAACTTAGTGTTTAAAAAAGCTAAATTGGTAGGTAAAAAGGTACAAGGAACAACATTATTAAACAACACTCAGATGGACAAAGTCACCTTTAACATCCCTGTCAGCCCAGTTGGTTACGCCACTAGAAAATTCGTGGAACAGAACAACAACATACAACTTTGTGACAGTAATTCATCTTGTCATGTTTGGCAAAAGAAGGGTTGGACATCCCCTCCCAAGAACACCAGACCCACAGTGAAGTTTGGAGGTGGGAGCATCATTATACAGAGCTGCTTCTCTACGAACAAGCCTGGAACATTACAGATCATCAAAGGAACCATAAATACAAATATGTACTGGATATTAGAGGGAGATTTAATTTCATCAGCCAAGCGACTGAATCTGGGGACAAGATGAACATTTTAACATGACAATGACCCCAAACATATAGCCAAAATAAAGTTTCTTAAAAAGGTAAAGGTGATTTCATGGCATAGCTAATCTCCTGACTTTAAATGTATGGAGGATTATGAAATTGCTAGTTCATCAGAGGGAACCTTGTAAGTTTAAGAAATTGGTGGTGGTTTGCCAAAAGGAATATGGGCCAAAATTTAACCATAGTGCTGCCAAAATCTAATTATTTCTTTTCGTAGATGACTCAAAGCTGGAATCGCCGACATCCTTGCAACAAAGTATGACTGTTATTCACTTGTGGTTTTGTAGGTTGTTAATGAAGAAAAGAGACTTCCACCTCGTGCTTTTTACGTGCTCAATAATTCATTGGCTTTCCAAAACACAAGATTCAATTAGAGCACGGAGGCCCACACTCAGCAATTAAATAGGCGAGAAATCATAACTGCTTAAATCTTTTTATTTTATGGCAGACATGATTTGGCTTACGCTGTCCTCAATGCCGTTCAAAACTTTAATCTTTGGGCACCATGGCACCAGCAGCGATGAATTTAACCTTACATGTTTTTCGAATTAGATGATTAGGAATGAGGTTCTCTCCTTTTTTCGTGATATTCATTTTTGGCCATTTTTATATATGTATATAGACTGTTTCTTTTATTGAATTGTTTACTCTGGTCTAAGACGATGGTCGTTTTGATGATCATGTGAGGGCCATGAGATGCTGAGTATTCTAGGCTTCACCTGTATGCACTAATTTTGAATGCCATAGAGGACGGCATGAGCCGAAACATGTCCACCATAAAATAAAAAGGTTTAAGCAGTTACAGTTACAAATGTTTATTTAATTGCTGAACGCTCCATACTGTATTCAAATTCTGTATCTTTTCAAACACTTCTTACATGCTTTGTTCATTCTATAAGTAGAATTGCTGGCCTGCATATGAAGCGATGCAACAAATACCTGAATAGTGATTTCAGCATTCTAGGAAAGGCATCTGGAATGTTTGAGCGAGTACTGTGGGACGTAACTGTGAACATCCCTAATCGTCATGAAATGTTCACAAAGTGTAAAGATGGAAACTAGTTATATTTGCTCAGTGCTGGGTGGTATTACTTAAAAGCTGACATTTAAAATAAAAAAAAAATAAAAAAATAAAAATACTTAAAATGACAAGTCACAGGTTTTTGATATTACAGCGAATTTATATATCATTTCTATTTTTTGGAGCCTTTGAAGTGGTAATGAAATAGTGAGTCTCTGTACTAAACAACAGCCACCCACGGGGTCCTCTGAGCCTGCAGTGATAAACAGTTCTAAGATAAAAACGTAAAGACAGTAGCAATAACAGCACATTACAGAGGCAGCAGGTAGAGTTCCACTACTGCTAAAGGAAATCAGACTAAAAACCTTTGCTCATGCAGTGGCTTCCAAACTGCATTCGAAGTACAGTGTATGTGCTGTAAGTGTCCATCATTTCTGATTAGTTTAAGGTTCTATTAAAAGCTGCTTTGACATATCATTCATCTCACACATGACCCTTGTCCGCTGACCTCGCCACACATGATGGATGCGTGCTGTAGACGTTTACTGGTGTAATTTTGCCGGGAGATAAAGCCCCTAATTAATGTCTCAATTTTGTTATCTCTCATTTATTTCAATCGCGCAGAGGTGACTCTGGCTGTGAACGGAGAACAATAGGCATTAGAGGAGACGTGCTTTTGGCAGAGGTGCACCGGAGAAATGCTGAATAACAATACCGTCATCCATCATGACACCCTGAGAGCTAGCAGACCAAATTCAGCCAATGGAAGACCTCCTGGGAGGAGCTGAGGGTCTGAAATGTGTGCAGTTCGCCCAGTCCTGCAAACTTTACTACATCCAAGAAAAGCAGAGGAATTCATCTTAGACTCAGCACTATACAGGTAAGAGCTGCACTGTAGGGGTGTAATAATATATATATATATTTTCAGTTTCGAAATGGTTTTCATTTCTGGATCTTTTAGATGTTAAAAATGTCTCGTGAATTCTACAGAATTCTAATGATATATTGCACAGATTGATTTGGTGTAATGAATTCTATTTGAGTTCAGTCTTAAGATCTTTACACACTGAGTGGGATTATTTGCGCATCAACATGTTTATTCTAACGTGTGTATATACCTGATGCTATCTTGCACACCAAGTGTGATTTTTTTTTTCCGATGGCATATGTCAATTATTTTTTCCAACAAATACTAGATTTCTGCAAGCATTTGTTCACTCACTTGACAAATCAGTTGTTTCTGGTGTTGGCATGGCAACAACCAAGAAGGTGGATAGGTGGTGTTCTAGCAACTAGATCCTTTTGACAAGTGCCAAATGGATCACTTGGTCCTCTGCTCCATCTCCAAAAACAACTCAACTGAGATGTTGTCATCTGAGCTAAGGTGCTTGTTTAACTTCAGTTTCAGCTCCTGAATGAGGTAATGAAACTATGCTCCTTTCACTTTTCCAAAATGCCCAATGACACCATTTGCCCATTTTACAAGGAGTTTGTGGAAACTTTTTCAGTGTATGTTGTGCCAAAACTCTAACAAAATAAACCCCAAAAATCACAACCTCTAGAGGTTAGAAGAAACTCCATAAAAAACCCAATCTTTTTAGCATGAATGTGCCTAGCACAAGGAAAGTCGACTTGAATTGAATGGGGTTGAATTTCGAGTCAAGTCTTGAGTCTTTAGCAGAGAATTACAGTTTAGTCTATTATTGCAAAAAATTAAACCACAACTAAAAACCTGTAACATGTATAGCAAGTATGCTTTAGTATCTTACTAAACTGAAGTTTCACCAGTTAAAACTGAAACATCTCAAGTTGTTTTGCCTCTTTGCTTTATAACCAGCATTTACTCTGTGTAGTCTTTCAGTTGTCTTTCAGTAGTCTTTGGTCCATCACACAGAAAGTTTTTCTATTATGAAAGAATTGCTTTGTGAAACCATTAAACCTGATGCTGCAGGACAACGAGAATGCAGGAGTAATTACTGCACATGACTTTCGCAAAGCTGTAAGCTAAGTTACCTTTTCTTAGGCTGAAATTTCACAAGTCTTAAGTTTCCAGTTCAAGCTGAGTTGCGAGTCAGTCAATATAAGTGCGACTTGAATCGCATCGCTGATGCATAGCATAAGCCCCTCCCTGACCACTTTACTCTGAAAGGATGCCCTGAGATGCCTAGTTGGCATTCACAGTAGTTTCCACAGTAGATTCTCAGAAGAGACTGCGGGATTGATTTTCCAATACTGTATCAAAATCACTACCATCCTTACCCTTATTGTTTTCATGGCGATATCAGCCTTCACAATACTAATGCAGAGGTGTACAATATACAAAAAAGACTCAAATCAATCTGTGAATGTTTCATTGTGTTCTGACCAATCACAGATCCACATGATCCATCGAAACAAATAATTTTGCTCAAAAATCACACAGGCTAATGTGTTTTTAGTATATTGGAAGACATATTTTCAGTATTTAATAATATAAATAGAATATAGTATTTTGTCCATGGCATGCAAGGCACCCTTTTTATTGCTAGAAGGTTTGTTTTGGAATAATTTATCTGAGTAAACTTTTTACATTTACTCAGTGCATCCCCAGCACCCCACCCCCCTGAGCCCCCAATATTGTTCAGCCCTATTATAATTGGAGTTGTTTAAACAAAAACAAATGTTGAGATCACAGCAGCTCCTCGCTAAGCATTAATTAGCAAAATAGTCTTAAATGGATGCTCAAAGTTGCATCAGCTAGAACCACAGACTTGTGCTGTCTAGTAAGCTTCCCATGAATGAGCATTTGATTCGCGACGATAATTGACTTCTTTCTCTTTTCTTTTTTTTCCAATTTACAGGTGAGTTAAAAGCATCATCAAGCAGGGGCTACATAGGTTAAGAAAGTGATAGCCGTGCCCGAGAACGGCTGAATGCAATCATGGACTGAGGTGCAGGACAACAATGAATCTGACAGAGACCAGCAGCCCTGACGGTGCTGCGAGATGGAGATCAATGAGAATTCTAAATGGGCATTGTGCACCGATCACCGCTAACAACTGAATCCACTACAGCACTGAGTCCAAAGAGAAACAACAGGAGTGTTTGGACACACTGAGCTACTGATGTGTCTCATTGCAAAATGTAGTCAGCAGTAGACGCTGGTGGTGAGGGGGTAACTCATCTAGCCACACGAAACCATCTGAATGACCACAAACTCTCAGCTACCTGCCTCACTGATGAAACAAAGGGAAGCGAAGTTTTAGAATACCTACTAACTTTCTTTAAGCTGACATGTAGCACAGTAGCACAGTATGGTATAAACTGGTATAAATATTATTACATTTATTTGGGTTTTTAAATGAGTAGAAGCGCTGATATTTAAAGAGCAGTGTGACAGATGACAATATAACAATGTTAGATTGTCCTTCTCCCCTAAAATCTCAACACTTACTACACCCTAAAGCATTTTATAGTAAAACTAAGTAGGTGTAACTGAATTGATCTTAAACCATCACTGTCCATATATAAATTCTTGCTTGCTTAAATCCTTTGGTCCATATATTCCCTTAGCACAAATCTGAACAATTTCTTATGCTGATATTGCATATGGCTTTTTTTTTTTTTAGCACTTATCATTTAATTCAGTCTTTTGGTCACATAGGGCTACTGAGTTTTAAACAAAACAATTTAAATCCAAAACTGATTGTGAACAAAAAAATAAAAACGATGAAAATCTAAAAAGTGTTAAGAAAAATCTACCATTAGCTGGTCATTTAGAGTGTAACTGCACAACACGTTATCACTTTAGAAAAATCAGAACATTTTCCGTCATATTCTTCAAATTATTGTTGTATTTTGAAGAGCCATTGCGCATGCGTTACTAGTTTGTGTGCCCTCACTGGCCAAAGCGGATTTATATTTAATTTACATTGCATTGACAAAATTGGAAGTTTATAATTGTCTAAAATGTCTTTGTCTGCTGCAGCATTAACATTACACTTCACTGGAAATAAGGGACCCATACACTGAAAAACACCCTCAGACCATTATGCCTCCTCCACCAAACTTTACTGATGGCACTATGCATTCCTGTAGGTAATATTCTCCTGGCGTTTGCCAAACACAGAATTATCCATCAGACTGCTAGTTGGTATTATGTGATTCATCACTCCAGAGAATATGTTTCCACTGCTCCAGTGTGCAGTGGCAGCATGCTTTACATCATATTGTTCATAGTGATCTTAGACTTGTGTGCAGCTGCTCAGCCATGGAAAACTATTTCATGAAATATCCAATGCACAGTTCTTATGCTGATGTTGCTTCCAGAGGCAGTTTGGAACTCTGAGTGATGCTACATGTTACATGCTTTAGCACTCAGCAGCCTAGCTGAGTTTGTGTGGTCTGCTGCTTCGTGGCTGAGCTGTTGTTGCTACTAGATACTCCCATTTCAGAATAATAGCACTTACAGTTGACTGGGGCAGATCTAGCAGGGCAGAAAAATTACAAACTGACTTGTGGCATCCTATGATTCAATTCAATTCAATTCAACTTTATTGTCATTATACAATACAGGGTAGTACAGTATAACGAAACACAATCGGGCTACTTTCCCAGTGCAGTAATAAAAGATGCATAGTAAACAGTGCAAAGACAAAGACAGTAAAAGACAGACAAGATGTGCATAGTCAGTAGGTACAGGTGTGAAATGTAGACAAGATGTGCGTAGGCAAGTGTTACAGGTGTATTGGACATATTGACAGTTGTGATGGTGCGATATTTAAAGTCAGAGCTCTTCAGGGTGAGCCATTCTACTGCCAGTGTACCAGTAGTGGTATACCAGTGTACAAATAGTGTACCAAATGTGCTATGGAAGTTTAGAATCTGCTCTTTGGACAGAATTTCTCTGCTCAGTTCAGTGAGCTATGAATGAGAATGAATTCACATCAAATTACAATTTTCTGTTCTTTTTAAAAATGACTGTGACTGATAAGGGTTGGAAACACGCTATGGAAAGTCTCTGACTTGGAATGTGTACCTTGTATAAAAGAGTCTAAAGTGGCTGTGATGGAATCATATTCAAAATCATGAGTCTGGAAAGGTCATTGATAACACCTGCCATTACATATTTGAGAAAATGAGAAGATCAAAGTTTTCCTTATTCTCCTTAGTCTAGACTTATTAATGCAGCCTTAGGTCAGATCAAGCAGTGTAAACTCTCTCAGTATAATGATGCTAGTCCCTGGGCTCTTTCGGCCTTTTTTTTGCCAGCAAAGCAAACTCCGGCCTCAGTTCATTAGAAGATTGATTGAGAAATACCATAAAGATGAAAGCCCTTGGTTTGCGCTGCAACAATCACGGAGATTATTACACTGCAGGGTTGGCTCCTCCTGTTGGTTTAACCTTTCTCCAGCCTTCATTAACTCTCAGGCCTGTCTCAGTGTTCCCGCTTATCATGAGAAAGTAAAATTAACAACACAAACTTTGTGCAGACTTGTGCTTTGAGCGAGGATCAAGCTGGGATCACGCTGCCTTGTGTAGTACGCTTAGTGGAATTAATTCAGAAAGAGAAGAGCTTTAGAACTGAGGTTCAGCTTGAGAAATGCTTATTTTATCCATTTGCATCATCACTCTGCACTCTCCATTCTCCACAAGAAAGTTTGTAGTTTGTACAGTTTACAGTTTAAACGCCTTCATAAGTTTTTTCTTTTCTTTTTTTTTTAAGTTTCTGACTTGTAGCTTAATATAGGACTTTGAAAGTGTGGCTTTCAGTCTAGACCATATTTGTGTTGTACATAGAGGAGGAGATGTTTGATCATGATTTGCATTTAAATAAAGTAATTATTGTGTACAGAAAGATGCAACCTAAGTTATTTTTTTAAATGGACAGATTCCAATGACCAGTGTAAATTGAATGCCTAGCAAAATGGCTATAATACCTCTGGTAGACTTATCAGACTTTTAAATAACTGACAAAATTAAATGTTTAAGTAACTTTGTTTTAAGTAGAGATGCACGATATCAGAATCATATCAGTATTGGCAGATAGTTGCTAAAAAAAATTATCAGCATTGGGTAGATGTTTAAATTCGCTTGATATTTCAAACAGATACTTGATGATGGATTTTTTAAGGCACCACAAGAGCAAAATATTTAGGCCTTTCTGGATTGCTTTTTTATCAGACTTGTACCCTTACAGAAATAAATGTATTTCTCTGTAATGCTAGTTCAGTATACGTTGTCTCAATTTCCACATTATATAATTGACTAGTTTCATTCCAAAATGCTCTGATAAAGGGGATATTAATCATAATACAGCTCTAACATATCTTGCATGTATATCATCAAAAAAAGAACATTTTTGAAAGTGGTCTATATTCATCTTTTTCTTTCGGCTGCTCCCTTTAGGGGTCGCCACAGCGGATCATCTGCCTCCATCTTGCCCTGTCCACTGCCTCCTCTACTTTCACACCAACCATCTCCATGTCCACCTTCACTACATCCATAAACCTTCTCTGAGGTCTACCTCTTCTCCTTCTACCCGGCAGCTCCATCTCCAACATTCTTTGACCAATATATCCACTATTCCTCCTCAACACATGTCCAAACCATCTCAACCTGGCCTCTCTGGCTTTATCTCCAAAGTGCTCCACCTTCACTGTCCCTCTGATCTGCTCATTTCTAATCTTGTCCAGCCTTGTCACTCCCAGCGAAAATCTCAGCATCTTCATCTCCGCCACCTCCAGCTCACCCTACCTTCACCTTGAAACCATGTCACTCCAACTGCACATCCCACCACTGTCTCACTATCCTCATACATGTCCTGCACCACCCTAACATACTTTTCAGCTACACCTGACTTCCTCATACAGTACCACAGTTCCTCTCTTGGCACTCTATCATATGCCTTCTCTAGATCCACAAAGACACAATGCAGCTCCTTCTGACCTTCTCTGTACTTCTCTACCAACACTCTCAACGCAAAAATTGCATCTGTGGTGCTTTTTCTGGGCATGAAACCAAACTGCTGCTCACTGATCTGAACATCTCGCCTTAGCCTTGCTTCAACAACTCTTTCCCATACCTTCATGGTGTGGCTCATCAACTTTATACCTCTGTAGTTACTGCAGCTCTGCACATCACCCTTGTTCTTAAAAATGGGGACCAGTGCACTGCTTCTCCACTCATCAGGCATCCTCTCACTCTCCAGGATTTTGTTAAACAACCTGGTTAAAAAGTCCACTGCCTTCTCTCCTAAACATCTCCATACCTCCACAGGTATGTCATCTGGACCAACTGCCTTTCCATTCTTCATCCTTTTTAAAGCTGCCCTCACTTCCACCTTACTAATTCTCTGCACTTCCTGATCCACTATCTCTCCCCCCGTTGTCCTCCTCTCTCTCTCGTTTTCCTCATTCATTAGTTCTTCAAAGTACTCCTTCCATCTACTCATCACTCTCTGTTCACTCACTAGTACATTTCCCTCTCTATCCTTTATCAGTCTAACCTGCTGTACATCCTTTCCAGCTCTATCTCTCTGTTTAGCCAAACGATGCAAGTCCTTTACTCCTTCTTTACTGTCCAACCTCTCATACAGCTCATCATAGGCCTGAGCCTTTGCCTTTGCCACCATTCTTTTTGCTTTTTACTAGCCTCATGGTACTCCTGCCTACTTCCTTCATCTCTCTGGTTATCCCACTTTTTCTCACCACCTTAGCTGTAGTTTCCCAGTCCTCCGGTAGCTCCTCACTGCCCCCAAGGCCCTGTTGCAATTTTTCCCTGAACTGCCTGCAACCATCCTCCTCCTTCAGCTTCCACCATCTAATCTTTGGCTCTGTCTTCACTCTCTTCCTGTTCTTTGTTTCTAATCTCATTCTACAGACAACCACCCTATGCTGCCTTGCTACACTTTCCCCTGGTACCACTTTACAATCTCCAATCTCCTTTAGGTGGCATCTCCTGCTACGGATATAATCTAAGGATGTGCACCTCCCTCCACTCTATATAATATATATATATATATATATATATATATATATATATATATATATATATATATAATTGCAGTATTTCAAATGTTTATGTATCAGCATCAGCAGATATGTGCAGTATTAGTATTGTACTCTAGTATCAGAGGTATACAGTATTGGTATTGTACTGTAGTATCAGATATGTACAGTATAGGTACTGCGCTTTGGTCTCAGATATGTACAATATAAGTGCTGTGCTATAGTATCAGATATGCACAGTATCAGTACTGTACTGTAGTATTAGATATGTACACTATCAATACTGTACTGTTGTATCAGATATGTGCAGTATCTGTACTGTAGTCTTAGATATGTACAGTATTGCTACTATATTGTGGTATCAGATAATGTACAGTATTAGTATTGTACTTTAGTGTCAGATATGGGGCAGTCATGGGCTGGAGTTTAGGGATCTGGCTCTGTGACCGGAAGGTTGCTGGTTTGATCCCCAGGGCTGACAGTCCATGACTGAGGTGTCCTTGAGCAAGACACCTAACCCCCAACTGCTCCCTGGGCGCCGTGGATAGGGCTGCCCACTGCTCCGGGCAAGTGTGTGCTCTCTGCCCCCTAGTGTGTGTGTTCACTAGTGTGTATGTGGTGTTTCACTTCACGGATGGGTTAAATGCGGAGGTGGAATTTCTCCGGTTGTGGGATCAAAAAAGTATCACTTAATCACTTAATATGTACAGAATCAGTACTGTATGAGCACTGTGCTGTAGTATCAGATATATATGGTATTGGTACTGTACTATGGTAGAAGATAATGAATGTACAGCATCGGTACGGTACTGAGGTATCAGATATGTACAGTATCGGTACTGTGCTGTAGTATAAGATACGTATTGTACTGTACTGAAGTTTCAGATGTACATTATCAGTATTCAGTATCCCATATGCCTATAGTTTAGAGTAAAAAAATGATCCTGTATTGAAATATTGTTACGTGCTTTATTGGTCCTATAAGGGAAATTTGTCATTTTGCTGCCTGACTACACCCAATCTAGGAACAGCCCAGCGACACCAGCAGGGCAGCACCACCTCGGGTATAGGGAGGTTTAGGTGCTTTGCCCAAGGGCACAACCAGCTATACCTAGTCAGTTGTGGGATTTGAACCTGCAACCTTCCTGTTGATGGCTCATTTCTCCTACCACTAGGCTACTGGCCACCCCAAACATTAAAGTACATGAGAAGGTGAGGTAATGTAGTCATTACTGCTATTTTGTGGCATTTAGCTCCATCAGAATTTGACCAAAAACATTCAGGGATTCACTGGCCATTATTGGATAATAAATACAATGGCTATATTTATGTTGAAGACCCCTGGTTCCCTTCACCACCACTGGAAAGAAATCTGAGTCAGTAAGTTTCTTTACAATCAACCATTTCAAGACAAACCACTCTTAATAACCTTGTTTACATCTCAACTGCTGAATTATACAGAATTTCTGAAAAATCTGTGGAATTCCCCTGTAAGACAGATAAACAAAATGACATCCTGTCCAAATTGTACTTATTTCTGTTGGTTTTCAGTGATTCAGTAAGTTCTCCGAGTTCAGCGAGGCACGCCATTTAGACCAGCTCTTCTCAGTGGACTACAAACGGTCAACTGAAGATGAAACTCAAATAAAGTTCATGCCATTTATAATTAACACAGAACGTTAGCGATATTCATGTTAAGGTGGCAGAAGAAGAGATGGACGTTGCGCAGGAAGAAAGTGAAAAGACAGAATCTCTTTGAAGATGACTTATGCCAGGCGGGCGAAGGAGGAGGTGTGGAGAACTGTCATAACACCTAATTGACACTTTAGACGCTCATATCAAACAGACTTGCGCTTCGTCCTCTTCCGTCTTGGGTTAGAAATAATTAACATCCTGGGACAGTCGGCGGACATCGCTCCGTACAGCCCGCATCCGGCGGGCTCCATCAAAGACGGTGCGATGGAAAGCATGTGACAGCGCGTGGAGGGAAGAGTGCGAATGGAACACTCTCTCCACTTACAGGGGGACCTGCTCCCCTCTTCTCACTCTAATGAAATCTCATTAGCTGCAGGAGTAATGTGCAGCGGACGGTAATGAATCCCTACGCTGCAGTCACAGGCCTGGATTAGGATGAGGGTGGCACTGCCAGGGAATTTCCCCACGCCGTTCCCAGAGGAGCGCACAGGGGCGTACAATGGACAGGCTAGGAACAGAGTTTAATTGACTGATGATTTCAGTCAGTGGCAGCCCTCAGCGCCAGATCAGCTCTCCCTACTCTGATAATTGCAACTCGGAACAATGTGATTCTGTACCAAAGGCACGGCCTCCGCGGAAAAGGGCCCAATATCCGAGAGAGTGTCAGACAGGCATGAGATAGAAGTCTTCCACCTCCTCCTCCTCCTCCACTTCCTCCTCTGCTGTCAGCGGTTTGTCAAAAAAAATGACATGCCAAGTTGTATCCTCGGATCTCTAATCTAAGACTGTCTCCAGCTAAGCTCCTCTTAGTCTGCCAAAAGGCCTGATTTTCAGCTAAAAGTTGACTAATCACTGCCCAAACCCTGAAAAAGGCTAAAAAACATAAACAACACTGGAATATAAACTAGATGGAAACTAGACTAGATCTTCCTAAATTGGTCTTCTGTTGAATACATGGTTCTTGGAAAAACTTTTCATTTTCATTTCATTCCAACCTTTACAGCCTGTGGAGATTCTCTGAAATGGTTTTAAGATCTTCTGAGTGTCTTCTCACTGTGAAAGGATGGACAGAAACACCTGTGGATTTTTCCAGATCTGAAGCAAAAGTGGAGCTTGATTTTCTACTGTCCCTCAAAGATGAAGGCTTTGAGTGCTCTTTATCTGATGGTGACAGTGTTGGTGGTCTGCCGGGTGTTGCACAGTTGTTAGGAGTTCCACTTTCTCTAAAACTTTCAATCATAACTCCAGTTTTGGAAACTCGCTTTCATTTTTTCCCATGTATATGACTTCCTCTCTTCCTTATGTTCCACCAAGTGAATTATCTTATCTGTAACCTCCTCGGAAATGTCTCATGAATTCCTTGCACTATTTTTACTGGAAATTAGAGAAATGAAGGGTCGGTCCTTTTGTATAGTACTGTAGGTACATTCAAAAGGTATTATTCAATATTGAAAGAATTCTGCTAAAAGTAAGTTACTAAATGATAATCAGTAAGAAGTAAATGTAATTCGTTACTGTACTTAAGTAGTTTTTATGTGTATCTGTACTGAAGTTTCTTCGTTCTGGGCTACTTTTTCCTTTCACTCCACTACATTTCAGAGTCTAATATCCGACTTTTTCCTCCTACATTTTGAGAAATCTGTCGTTCCTTTTGGTTTCTGTGTGTATAAAAACGTAACATGTCAAAACGAAAGAAGCGCAAAGCCAGAGCACCAATCAGGGCCCAGCGGTCACTTTGTTTAGAGCTGGTTTTGACCTGTTGGTCATACCGACCCAGTGCAGCACGCGGTTCAACGTCAGCGCAGCAGCGTAAAACTTTGGGAGAGTCTGTTCAACATAAATGATGAACTAACCTAACTTTGTGTAAATAGAGCTCAATATAGAAATATGTCCACATATGCAGTCGAGACTGACGCGGCTTTTTTCTGAATTTCTACAAACACCATTTCATTTTATAGTAAATGAGTTTGGGTTGGGCTGGTTTATGTTTATGAACAGACGCCGACAGATCAACATAGTAAAGGAGCTCATCTGTGATCCTGAGTTTAAAGCCAGTTTTTATTCAACTTAAACTTGGAACTAAGTTGTAAATAAATCTGAAACTGAAACTTTGCTTGTGTGTAAAAAGTGATTTCAGAGCCACTTGGTTCTCCCTGATGGAAACTGTTTACCTTCAGTGTTTTGTGCTTCTGATCATTTTAATAGACGTCAGCGTCACTAATTAATGACGTTCTATTAAAAGACTGGTTTACCAAGAGAGACGCTGGAGGACTTTCACCTGAAATGAGTTCATGAAGCCAGTCTGGTTATAAAAATGATAACAGGACATCAGAGCCAGAATTACTCTTTTAGTACTTTTACTTTATACTTAAGTACATTTGAAGGCAAATACTTTAGTACTTTTACTCAAGTGGAGGTCTAAAGGGAGGAACTTCTACTTTTACTGGAGGAATATTTGACCTTGGGGGTCTCTACTTTAACTCAAGTACATGATTTGTGTACTTCGTCCACCTGTGATGATAATATACTGTTATTACCTCTTTACATTTGCCTTTAGATTTGGTTACACTTTTAAAACATGGATTCTGGATACTACATTTTATTGTAACTGTGTTAGTCATTTTCGAACCTACAGCTCTGTTCATCATCTAAAGTTTAGGCATTTTAAATCACAGCTTCCTAAAGGCCGACTGGCATGTTAACACTAGGGTAAACACAGAAATAAAGAAATGCAGTTAGTTGAATAATAAAGATGCTACTGATGCTGATTAACTAGACTGACTAGAGTGGACAGCTCTACTCTAATCGCATGTGTCAGTTTTGAAGCTCATCCCTGATCAAAATGCTGCCTCCTTCACCTCTAAAATGATGCCACATGTAGACTTCCGTAGCCGCCATCTGCTGCTGAAACAGATGGCGTGTAATGTCAGGGTTACTCCCTCATTTCCAACCCATCCTATTACCCCTTCAATTGTTTGTTTTAACACCACATAAAGGTCATGACTGCCATTTGGAAATCACCAAAGGTCTGGAACACTCCGCGCCCTTTCTCTGACATGCTACAGGGGGCATGATCTCCCCCCTCACTCACCCTGAGCGGACTGCCAATACGTTCTGCTAACAGCAGCCTTTTTTCTCTTTTCCCCTGAAAACGGCCACACGACAGCAGCCTTGAGGGTGTTTCGCATGGTGCTTGTCAGGCATGGACTTTGTGAATGGCATGTTTCCACTCTGGCTTGTGTGTAACCTTCTGAAGATAAATCCAAACAACCTGTAGCTACAAAAGACCCTTTATACTTCATAAAAACACAAAATCAGAGACACGGACTGTTGACAGACGCACGCCTCCTTTCTTAATGGACAAGGCTTCGGCCTCTCGCTCTGCTTTTGCTCTGAAGAGCTTAATGAACAGCCATTCATATCAGATTCTCCAGTCCAATATTCTGATCCTGTTTGCAATTTCAAAGAGTTCGGAGGGGGAGGGGAAAAAAAAAAGAGAGGGAGAGGAGCGTGTGTCGTTTTATCCAGCAGCTCCTAAGCCAATGATTGAAAAGCCCATTACATCAGAGCTAATAAATCACTGCTTAAATCTGGAAACAGAACAGGCTCTTCCGACAGGCTCTAATGTACACTTCTACCTCGAGAGTTCTCTATTTAAAGTTCCCTTCCCTCAGCTTTAAAGGGTTCTGAGATAGAGCTGAGTGATATATCAAATATTTGCGGTATATATTCGTGAGGCAGGACCAAATTGTGAATGTTGTTGTGATATTAATCCACTTGTTTTTGGCACCCAGTGTTGATGAATTGAGTAATGGATCGAGATCACAGGTTTTTGTGATCACGCAATTGGATGTAAACAGTAAGCATGAAGAAGAGTTCAATATTTCAAGAATTCTGCGAACAACAAGTTATTAAAAAATAAATAATTCACTGTAATGATCTATTTACTTTATTCCAAGTTCAGCCTTTTGAAATATGATGAAACTTAGCTCTTGATCTTCTACATCATTCTCAGTCATTTTAAAACCAAACAGATCCCTAACGCTTACTATGCCCCTCTAACACGTCCTCATTTCTTCCAATAGTGAAATAAGACATTTTCAGACATTTGATGACCTTAAATTTTTTATATCCGTTTTATGACTTAACAAGACCTTTAAAAGATCCACAGGAACCCACTAAACATTTGAAAGCTGTGAATATTAGATTCATTTTGTACATGTAACTGCAACCAGTTCGACTGCCAACTTGAGAATAGCAGTTCCAAACTTTTAAAAAACTAGTGTATATTGTTTTTTAGAAGGTTAAAATATTGTGATATTATGATTTTTATATTGCCCTGCTCAACTTTTAGGGGCTTTCATGGCTTTCTTAGATTAAAAAACAACTAACACATAGCAATCACTGTTAAGCTACACTATGTAAGATTGGTGATTTGGAGACCTCTCTGGTGGAAATGTGTAATTGCGTGCAAAATGTGGAAGATGTGTCTTCCCAGGCTGACACGGTGAATTATCCACTGTTGTCATCTTTTCTTCATCGGCATAATGTAGATTTTGCATCTGAGACGTAAAACATCAAGCTGAACCTTCTTTTTGAACCTTATTTGATGTGCAAGGCAAATTTTTTGCAGTTTTTTTTTTCTTTCGTTTTTGACTCAGTAATGCTACTTCTTTCCATTTTAACCACACCATCTTACACAGTGCATCTTTAAATAATGTACATGTGTGTAATATAACAATATTTACAATGCATTATAGTTAAGAGCCATTAGTTTAGTGGTCGACTGTTATGACTGCAGACGAGCGCTTGAGGGTCCAACAGAATCAAAACCATCACTATATTTTGGAATGCTCCTTTTTTGTAATACATAACTTTAACAACGTACAACAGTCTTGTATGTGGTACACTGTATTCTCCAGCGTGATGATTGTGAAAGCTCAGAGCATACACTCTCTGAATGCACTCCTTCCATTTTGCACGTCTGTCACTTGAAATGTGCACTTGACCCAATTCTGTAAACAAAGAGGGTTGAAGGTTCTGCTGCTCTGCTGATTATGAATGAGGGGAAAGTAGTTGGGCGACCAATTAGTTGAATAACATTCACAAAATACTAAAGGGGGGGTGGGGGGTGGGGGGTAGGCCAGGGCTTTCACTCTTCACTCACGTAGAGTTTTATCTCCTGTACACAGTAATAGGAACGATTCTGAAGTGCCAGCGATGAGAGAGGTTTGTGACGTGTAAGATAGTGAAGTGATTGGAGGTAAAATGCAGAGTGTATTCGGACAGAGTGTATCACTCACCCAGATAAAGCGGCTCGAGATAGCTCTTACTGTCCTACATAATTAATGCACCTTTTCTCCCCTCCAATTATAGGCCACTTCATCTTCCAGAAAAACCATAAAGGGCAAATAACTTCACCTAAATGAGAAAGGAACACATTCCAAATCCAACCTGAACGCCATCCATCCATTCATTCATTTAAACTCTCACAGATAACTCTGCTCTGCAGTTCCTCTGGACTGTGTCACAAACAAAGCTTAGTGATAAATGTAATATGAAAAGGAAGCTGAAACGCGGTGGCGTTTGTTATGGTGGTGAAACAGTGGCCCTAAAAAAACATTTAATACCATTACATGCACAAAATAATCAGAAAATCTGACTTTTTCCATAATTCACTCATTTGTAAGTATTAGTGAGAAGTATGTCCAATATTTTGAAAACTGAGTAGGCTCTCAGGCCCAGTTTTAGACTAGTTTAAAAACCTATTTAAAGTATAGACAGTTCTTGGTTTCACTGGTAAATCATTCATCAAAAAATATAACATTTCATATGCAGTCCCACAGGGTTCAGTTTTAGGGACTTTGCATTTTCATGTACATGTCACCTCTAGGTGGTGTTATTAGGAAACATGATATCAATTTTCAGAGCTACAGTGAGGAAAATAAGTATTTGAACACCCTACGACTTTGCAAGTTCTCCCACTTAGAAATCATGGACGGGTCTGAAATTTTCATCTTAGGTGCACGTCCACTGTGAGAGACATAATCTAAAAAAAAATCCGGAAATCACAATGTATGATTCGCAGGGTGTTCGAATACTTATTTTCCTCACTGTATGTTGATGAAAGGCAATTTTCCATCCTTTCTGAAAATCAA
Source organism: Pygocentrus nattereri (assembly GCF_015220715.1). Taxonomy (NCBI): domain Eukaryota; kingdom Metazoa; phylum Chordata; class Actinopteri; order Characiformes; family Serrasalmidae; genus Pygocentrus; species Pygocentrus nattereri. The sequence goes on along the minus strand of NC_051227.1, from coordinate 37,158,262 downwards.
GTCTCTGTTGACAGGCTCACCAACTGTGTCAGTGCATGTCACAAAACTGAATCAAGAAATCGAGAAAAAACTGAAATACTGATGTTCAGTACTAAAATTCAGAGACAGTTGCTTCGTGTACAACACTCTGCTTCATATACCAAACCTGAAGTAAGAAACCTTGGTTGCAATGTTAGACTCTAAGTTTTGTTTACATCAGCTCAGATCCCAATAAAAACATAACTGGCACACTGGCTGCCTGTATCATTTAAATCAATATTAAAAGTTATTTTACGAGCTTTTAAAGCTCCTTAAAGTCCGGCACTTTAAGAATGTGATCTTAGACCTGCAAATACTGGCCTTCTGCAAAAAACCTTGCATAAAAGACAGAAACTGTGGAGCTCAATTCCACCTTTTATTAGATAGCCAAACTCAGTGCACACAAAAATTTGAAAACATAGCTGTCATTTAGCTTTTAATTTAAAATATTTTTATATTTATCTTTCTAATTTGATCTGCTATAGCTTTATATGATTTAAAATGAATACCCTTGAAATGAATACCCTTAAAATGAATACCTTACAGTACTTAGCGGACGTCTTAGGCACATTGTTTAAAACCATTTGTCTTGGCAATACGTTTGTTTTTGCTTGTAAAAATCACAATATATCACTTTCTTCTTCTTCTTTCGGCTGCTCCCTTTAGGGGTCGCCACAGCGGATCATCTGCCTCCATCTTGCCCTATCCATTGCCTCCTCTACTTTTACAACAACCATCTCCATGTCCACCTTCACTACATCCATAAACATTCTCTGAGGTCTACCTCTTCTCCTTCTACCCGGCAGCTCCATCTCCAACATTCTTTGCCCAATATATCCACTATTCCTCCTCAACACATGTCCAAACCATCTCAACCTGGCCTCTCTGGCTTTATCTCCAAACTGCTCCACCTTCACTGTCCCTCTGATCTGCTCATTTCTAATCTTGTCACTCCCAACGAAAATCTCAGCATCTTCATCTCCACCACCTCCAGCTCAGCCTCCTGTCTTTTAGACAGAGCCACAGTCTCCAAACCAAACATCATAGCAGGACGCACTACTGTCTTGTAAACCTTCCCTTTCACTCTTGCTACAATATATCATTATAAAGCATGCAAATAAACATAAATACAATAAAGTAATTAATTTATTCATTTTATTAAAGCAGTTGAAATGAGTTAGTTTGAAGAACAATGTTTGATTCCCTATTTCTCTTCAAAGCATCCAGCCATCGTATAGATTTGTTGAATGCCATCACCAGCACGCCTTTATGGATCAGCCAGGCCTGGAATTGGATTATAACTATAAATAATACTGGGCGTCTGCAAGAAGTTTGGAAATGGTTGGGAATGACTACTTAATGTTTTAATGTACACACACACATATATATTCCCATCCATTTGTCTCATGTGTGCATCCTATACACTCACGCTTTTGTCTACAAGCAACAGACCTGGAGTTATTCAGTAGCAGCTGGACTATCAGTAGTAGCTGGAACAAGTCCTGAGACTGCAGCATCATGTGATTAGCCCATTTCAGAGACTGAGGGAGGTGGTGCTGCTGGCGGTGCGAGAGAAAACAGACACACAGCAAGTTGGCTGGTGCCATGCTAAGCTAAAAGCTAAGCGCAAGAGACTTGTCGTTCCTTTCTTATTACTCTCTTGTATCTGCTGCTTCAGAAACTAGCTGAACGAACTTCAAATGTGACGAAGATTCACTGCTCAGCCATTCCCTGTTTGTGTGAACGGGGAAATTACAGTCTCTGCATTTAACCCATCCATGCTGCACGCCACATACACACTAGTGAACACACACACACACTAGGGGGCAGTGAGCACTTGCCCGGAGCGGTGGGCAGCCCAATCCGCAGCGCCCGGGGAGCAGTTGGGGGTTAGGTGTCTTGCTCAAGGACACCTCAGTCATGTGCTGTCGGCTCTGGGGATCGAACCGGCAACCTTCCAGTCACAGAGCCGGTTCCCTGACCTCCAGCCCATTATCTGCACTTATTTGTGTCATACAGCATAGAGGTTACGACAAAACAGATACCTTAGAAAGAATTTCAACCAGCATTATGTTCAAATCGGTATATTGCCTATTTGCCAACACTTTAGGAACCTTAAAATGTGGGAAAGTTTCTTTCTAAATACATGACGAATGAGCCTTATCTGCAGCTTTGCAGCCCTACACACACATAAGAGGAAGCTTGTTGCCTATTAGCAAATACTTATTTGAGTTTATGCTTCAAACTTGCACATTATGCTATCATAAGTTGCAATTTTACAGTTTTACTGTTCAGTTGAGTCTATAGTTCATGCTTTTTGGGCAGCTTTTCTCTAAAATGAATGATACCTGATGACTGTTATATATGGGCTAAATGAACTTGATTATTTAAATCTTCTGATATTGAGCTCTTGATGACCCCTCCTGCAAACCGTACACTTTTGAGGGCAGATCTTTCAGGATTATGTCTCTTGAATTATGAAATACTCTTCCTTTGCCTCTCTGACTCTGCCCATCCTCATCTTCCCTCAAAGTACAACTGAATTGTCTCTTTTTTGTGCAATAGGCAAGTTGAGAGAATGCAAAATTAAAATGTCAGTCAAGAGAGATCAACTATATAAAAAACATGGTTTCTTCATATCTCAATACATTACGCTGACTCATTTTATTGATTATTATATATTTTAAAACATTGTAAATGGGCCGGCATTTTCATGACAATAGCTATAAGACAATTTGCTCGTTATCTTTTCACAGCTCTTTCATTCCACTTCAGATTCAGAAATGAAAATACAACCTTGAGGGTTTCAGGCTTGGAAATGTAAAACATTCAGTGGGCTGCTGATGAAATGCACACCTTTGGTACAAAGCAAATAACTTCTTGCTTGTTTTCAAAAGTGGGGAAATAACAAGAATGCGGCATGTGGACGAGTGCACCTCCTGCATCCAGTGCCATCTGTCTGAGCAGCAACTCTGGGCAAGTTACAAAATGGATAATGATGTGGATATCGCGCGACAGCATACGGCAGAAAAATTGTACTGTCAGGACGTAAACACAGATGGGGATTAACGCGAGATGGGCTACATTAGCTCGGTGTCATAGAAAAGTGAAAATAAAAACACTGGTACATCTGGAAACTCCATTATAGCAATGATGACAAAATATTCTTTGAGTGTTCTATTCTGATGTAGGACTGTCCTACTTAAACAGCTCAGCTCAAATTATGAACTAAAACTGGCCTTTTCAATAAAACAGTAATGATTCATTGTTAGTTTGTACGATTTTTTGATTGATCCAGTTCTCTGGATTGATGGAAAATGCGCATGAATGTGCTACAGACGGTTCTATAGAACCTTTTTGTATCTGCAGCATATTCTCCATCAACCTGCAGAACTCTTTCATGATGCAAAGAACCCTTTAATCAGGCAACTGGTTCTTTGAGTGTTCACAGTTCTATATAGAACCATTTTCTTTACTAAAAACCCTTAGTGGCATCATTTTAAAGACTATAAATACACAGAGGGCTGGGATGTACTACAGGAAGGAACCGTATGAATGAAGTTAAAATGAGTTTTTCCCATCTGTCATATCAATATGTATTCTACATGCATTATAAATGTTTTCTTAATATGTTACTTTTAAATATATTGTAATGGATACGTTATGGAACACATTGTGTATGGCTATGTATGTATTTAAATTCCTTTTTATTGTTTGGCTCGTTTAAAGACTCTGATTGGTCAATTAGTTGTCAAAATTAGTTTTGGGGGCAGTTGTGGCCTGGAACTGGGATCTGGCCGTGTGACCGGAAAGTTGCCGGTTCGATTCCCCAGGGCCGACAGTCCATGACTGAGGTGTCCTTGAGCAAGACACCTAACCCCCAACTGCTCCCCGGGCGCCGTGGATAGGGCTGCCCACTGCTCCGGGCAAGTGTGCTCACTGCCCCCTAGTGTGTGTGTTCACTAGTGTGTATGTGGTGTTTCACTTCACGGATGGGTTAAATGCAGAGGTGGAATTTCCCCGGTTGTGGGATCAAAAAGTATAACTTACTTACTTATAAAATAATTGCTAGATTACTTGTATTACTAACATAATCAACTGTCATAATGACATAATACCATAATCACAGCCTCAATCAGATGTATGGTTAACATACATCTCTGAATAATGATCCCTAACTCTGACTAATGATCCCTACCAGCATTTAAGTGTTTCTCTCAGTTTCACAGTGAGTATTCTATGAATATGTCCCTGAAATTCTTCGTCTCATTTCCATGTTGCTTAATTTGGCTGAAGCAATACACCTCGATAATGACAGATGTGATGATAAGTCAACAAATGATCATAGTATAGTAAATACAGGTTGAAAACGATTTCAGTATGCAGACAGGGCAGGTGGGTGCTTCATTCTTTTTGTCATTACTGACTATAAATGAAACAACAATCTAATTAGCGTTTAATTAGAGCTTTTAACTATGTTGGAATTGCAAATATCTGGCAGCTCTTTTGCAATTCTGGATGAATGAAGCGGGTGCTAACAATGAATAATGTCTTTGAACTGAATAGACAGAAATATGGACAATAATAGGTTCTCCTGTGAGGACACTGAAGCTTCTGCTTCAGGCAGCAGACTTTTGGTGAGAAGGTGACTCTTCATATGTGGATGCTTTTTAGCATGGATGGACAATAATCATGTATAAAGTTGAAACAAATAAGAGGCAGTGACGTTAGCTGCCAGAGACTTTTTGAAAGCCAAAACTTGCAGGAGACACTCGTATCCACACCAACAACTCATCTGTCAAAGTGCGCAACTACAGTGCAATACAGGCATTCTTAAAAATATGTTAGCAGTAATAAAAGCTGTGTACTTTATTGACAACCACCCATCAAACAGCCAAAATGATCTCACGTTACTGCAAAAAAGTGGTAGGGATGTGTCCCCTTGCCACCCCACCCTCACCCCATGATTTTGTGCCAATGGAAACAGGACTCAGAAACAGGACTCTGTCACAGGACATTGAAAGAAGAGGTGGAAATGTATAGGAATGTATACGAACTTCAGGCCTAGTCTTCTAGCCAAATGTTAATTGTTTCATTTCTCCATTTAATTCCAAAGCCCTTTCACACGCCTCCAAAGTAGAGACAAGTTTAGACAAAGCTCTAACTTATCACTTAACTAAGCATTTTAACACAATGACACGTCAAGCAAAACAGACCCTGCGAGTGGAATTCACCAGCCAGCGCTAATGCAGCTGCAGTATTGAAGAACAGCCGTCATTTTAATGATGGCAACCCATTCGTCTTGAAGCCCAGCCTTCAGTTTCTGTAGCGCCAGGTTGTGTGGTTGTGGTCAGCGCTTAGACGGCTGTTGATGGGTGGCCATAGCTCATAAATACGAGTTGCTGAGTCAGCAGCTCGCCGTAGGCATGCACATCTATCCTCCATGCATTAAGCCTTCGCGCTGCTATACGTCACCTTAATCAGACTCGCTTGCCTTCATTGGCACCAGCCAGCCCATATGACCCGCCATTACCAGATCGAAAAGTGCTTACCTAGAAGAAAAGAGAAAGAGAGGAGCGTTAAGAACCGGCCCGTGACATTCTTGCTTCACAGCTGCAGTTCATTCAGCCTCTGTTCTGTTGACGATAATGCTGGAGAGAATGCTTTTCACGAAATAAGGAGACTTGATTAGTCACTGCAGTTTCACTACCAATCCTCCAGCTCCGGAAGCAGAGGTGTGCTTTTTCACTTAATGCAATCATTTGGCAAGCCCTGTTGTTCCACTTCACAAAGCCACAGGAAACGGCTGTAGCTTTACAAATACCAAAACGCACAAGCCTACAAACTGATTCAACTGACCTGCTCTGGATGCATTCAAAAATGTGCTCTCGGTGCACCCATTGACTGCGGAAATACTGCTGCAGAAACACCGAGTGAGTTTGTTAACCTGCCTTTTATCTCTGGTAGGGATGGGTGGGTTGGTAACACAACTTGATGATACTTCTGATCCTGAAGACATATCAATACCCAATATTTTCTTTGTGAAATAACCTGAATATATATCTTTAATAAAATGTGTGTTTGATGCGAAATGAAAACAAGGACACACTTTGTGTCACTGATGCAAAGCACCACTTTGCTAACAGCGCTCCCTTGTGGAGAATCTTTGGCCTGTTAAATGTGAGCCACTGAGTTAGTTAGTAAAGTAGTTCAAGCCAGGACAATGAGGTGCATTTAAAAAGGCTGTAGGAAATGGATAGGAACTGCTTTTGCTTCCCCTTTGCTAGTCATATGTATATAGTCATTTTACTGACTATTCAAATCCATAAGCCAACTGGACTGTCCATGCTCTGCCAACAAATATATCCATTTAAAATGCTTTATTAACTCCATGCTAGGGCTGCAACTCTAAATGAACATGATTGAAAATGTTGACAATCAAAAATTGTTGGCACGAAATCGTGTTGTTAATTAGTTTGCTTGATATTGTTTGCAGTTCACTTCTATCACTTGATAGAACGAGGGAAACTACAGATGGCAGAGACTACAGGGTAAGACCCAGAAAATACAGGAACACTTCACATTAACCTCATATAAAAAAGAGCTAAACCAAGCTCACCTGGCACAACAGCATCACTGGTATCTAGAGAAACTAGATCTATCAGAGAAAATGATTAAAGCTCAGCACGGGTAACTACTAACTGCTGTATAAAAACTAAAAATAGCATATCATGGTCTGATTTTCATACGCTTCGTTTCATATGCATGTATATGCTGCTCGAACACTAATGCACACAGACGTTCTCATCCACACAGTGTTTTATTCTCTGCTTTGTGCCACCCGTCTGCTCAAAAACAGCGGATTTGGAGCTTATCAAATAGAGCTTATCAAAATGGAAATGGAGCTTATCAAAAGTGCTCTTCAGAGTGAACTCTATTTTCTGTATTTTTGTTTGGATGTTTTCAAAATTGCTGATATCACTTTCACGTTTTATTGCTGATTCATGTCTAGTGAGCACGCTTATCTGACACGGCTGATGACCGGCTGTTTCTGTGTGGTCAACAATATTAGATTTGGAGTTGATATCAGAGAAACAAACCACAGAAACGATTTATCTTCGCTTTACCTTAAAGGAGAAATCATTTGAATAGCAGTGCAAACATCCTTCAGACACTACTTTCATAACTGACATTATGATATACTGAACTGTTGATATGATATAACTGAACTGTTTGCTTCTGTACACAGAGCACAAAATCATTTTTGAGAGCAAAACAGATCTGTTTTAATGGCTTTAATCAAAGTCATGTCATTTTCTGGCAAACATGATTTAGAAGAAACTGCATGTTTTATGTTTGGAATAATCTTTGCGTTTTTAATTTGCTGAAATATTTCATTATCGTCAGACTTATAACTGCACTTTTTTTTTTAAATTGAACGATAAACAGACTAATTAATCAACTCTGGAATAATTCATAATATACACTGGGGTCCAAAAGTCTGATACCACTGGTGAAAATGCTTCTAGTATGCATTTCTTACCAATTTAATACAAGCTTTTTCATTAGAAATAATATCAGTATAACAATGAGTGAAAAGAATCATTTTTAAATTCAGAATTTCAGAATTTCACAGTAAATTTTTGTCCTTCTTCTGCTTTATTGACAGCATGCATTCGAGCTGGTGCTAAATGTCACAATTGGCCCCTCCCAGTTATCCATGTGCTTTTGTTTACTTGACCATGTGCTTCCCAGTTCTGCCCCCTTGTTTCTAGACTTACCACTTGTGTTTGCCACCTGTGTCTTGTTGTCCCTCGTCATCCCTGTTGTATTTAAGCCCTGTGTTTTCCTGTTAGGTTGCTGGTCTTTGTTTGATATATTTGATGTGGTGTTTGTATTGTTTGAGGTGTTTGTATTGTTGAATGTATTGTATTCTTGTGTTGTTTGGTGATTGTTTACTTCCGGCTTATGTTGTGTTTGGTCTGTGTTTCTGTATCATGTCTGTACCCCGATCTCTCCATGTTGGCTCCTTGACCCTGGACCGTCTTGACCCTGATGTTGGATTTGCCCCAAATAAATCTCACTTATCTCCGCATATGTGTCCGCCTCATCATCACTCCCGTCAGCATTACACTGAAGTTGTTATGAAGGCCCTTGAGGAACAGATCAAATTCACTTGAGGGTTGTCTGAACATGCGTTCCAATGGAAGAAAAAAGACATAAAAAGGTTTTAATTTGCTTAATATCCTAGAAAAAAGTATGCATTTTTGAATATTACTTCATTTAATCGTCATAACTTTTCCTTGTTAAAAATTTTTCATTGATTTTTAATGTGGTCTCAGACTTTTGTACCTTTTTTGGTTGTATAATCAAGCTAACCTTGTCAGTCAATCATATGTCAGTGTCTTTTGCAAACCGCCTAGTTATGAATGACAGCCCCGTAGCATTTTGAATTGTAAATTTAACCTGATACAGTGACTCTCAGCAAGTGCTAAATAGGCTGCATGGGTTTTTTTTTGCCAACTTTTTATAAAGGTTGTACAACCTTGCTACTAAATGGCTGCTTCTAAAGACAGCATTTGTGGATGGAGAGGATACAGTCATAAGTGTAGGCGCCCCTGGGCAAATGACATTTTATCGTTTTAGGTGAAAATAAGTGAACACATCCTCTACAGAGATCACACTTCTGCACATTTTAATGCACAATTACTGTTTATTTGCTGGATTTAACATATTTGGGGGAAAAACAAACTGTGTGCAAAAGTATGGCACATTTTATATTTTATATTTAGTTTTTTCCAATATGGTAAACTCAGGAAATATATAGAAATTGTGCACTAAAATTAGCAGAAAATGCCACACTAAATTTTTTTTAAGCACAATGCAACTTTTATTGGCCCTATCCCAACTTTTTTAATCAAAAATGGGCATATATTTTTCAAAAAAACAAAAAATAACTCCAGTTTTAACTTTTGATATGTTGTCTTTGTAGTATTTCCAGTTAAATGATTGCCTAATTGCATTTTGTTCTGGTGGCACGGGGGCGCGCTGTCGCCTCACAGCAGGGAGGGCCTGGGTTCGATTCCCTGGCCGGGCAACCAGGGTCCTCTCTGTGTGGTGTTTGCATGTTCTCCCCGTGTCAGCGTGGGTTTCCTCTGGGTTCTCTGCTTTCCTCCCACAGTCCAAAGACATAGATGTGTGGGTGTGTGTGATTGTGTATGTCTGTCTGTCCTGCGATGGACTGGCGACCTGTCCAGGGTGTATCCTGCCTTCCGCCTGATGACAGCTGGGATAGGCCTCAGCACCGCGACCCCCCCACCCCGCAACCCTGAGGAAGAAATGTGTGTGTGTGTGTGTGTGTGTGTGTGTGTGTGTGTGTGTGTGTGTGTGTGTGTGTGTGCGCATTTTGTTCTTATTTACATTTCGCACAGCATCACAAACAGGGTTGTATTTTCACTTAGAAAGTCAACAAAACATGTCATTTGACCAGAGGTGACTGTATGGCTGTAGGTCATTCAATGGATAAATGGACTAATCTTTTACAGTCACGTCATTTCATTAATTGAATGTGGTTTTTGTCCCTTGTGAGAGCAGCGCTAACGTCTTACAACACTTCCCCATTACCTCAGTAAAGCAACTCCAGTATAGAAAGCATAAAACAAGGCAACGTATGAACTGTCAGAGCTTTCACTGAAAATTACAACCTGAGGCACTCATGGGTTTTAACTGAGCATCTATTTACTATGTCCAGCTATAAAAAGGCTCAACAACAGAGCACAGCCCAGAGAACTTAACATGGCCAGATAAACCCTGTTTTACCAGCCAACAAACACTCGCCCCTGGGAAATAGACATCTCTCATTTGGCTGAAAGGCCCCTTCTGTTCTCCAGCTTCCCACAAGTGTAGGCAAAGTGCTGCAGTTGACCAAAGCAGCCCCTGAAAAGACATTTCAGCTAGCTAACAAAAAAAAACGTGCTTTTTTTTTTTTTTTTTGAAAATGGACAGCCCAGAATGCATGGACACCGGCAAGCCTTTCACTTCAAGCCAAAAGCCTGATATGCCTTCTGTCTTCTGCAGAGGAAACAAAAACAAGAATCAAAAACCAAATCATTCTTTCAGCCATAAGCAAAAAGCGTAGCTATCACTGTAGTATGCGGATCCAAAGAGACCTTTTTTAAAAAAAATCAAACGTCCTCCCTTTGAAAGCACAAAATCCAACATTATTGTAATTGCTTTTATGAGCTTGCACAACATGGTAACTTAGCATGTTATCATTCTGCACGCTTCATTATTATTAGAGACCTAACCACTTCAAATCAGACAGATTCATTAAATAGGCCAGCTCTTTACAGATGGCAAGTTCATTATGTATATTGATGTATCTGTCGGGGCTCCTGTGAGAATAGACCTGACTGGTGTGAGCTCGCGCTACCTAAACGCTCTCCCTGGACTCATTCAGGAGCACGCTCGTTGGATCTGCCTCTCGGAGACCGCAGGCGAAAACCAGAATGAATTTAAGGAAGCGCAGCACGGTACTTATGTTAATAGTGTCCCTATGAAAGATGTCTAAGTATACTCTGCAATAAAATGTTACTATTAGAAGTAGGAGAGCAGTAATGGTCTGTGCCTTCTGTGGCCTGAAACCGACTTCCTGTGTCCCACAGGGCTACAGGAGGGTGGAGGGAGGCTGAGCTGGTGGCTGGGGAAACGTCTGAGTGCAGTATACTCAGTTACTAGTTTATTAGGTGCCTTTAGTCTAGATTCACTGGCCGTCCCAACAAAGGCGCACCGTGTAGGTATAGAGTTACAGACTGTAGCCCATCTGTTCCTGGAAGATACATCACCCCACCACCCCATTCATCAATGGAAAAGGACCACTGTAGGATCACCACTGACCAGATATGATAATGGTGGATCACTCTCAGCAAAGCATTGTAGTGGCCAACAGTGGTGCTGAGGTGAGAAACTGACCACTGAGGAAAGCCTAGAAGATATGTAAGGCCAAGTCAGAGTAGGACACCTGATTCAACTCATCAAGTAACTGACCACACACCAGTGTATTGCTCCATTTACACCTACATAAGGTAAAGGGCCATGTCCTACATTCTTTTGGATTTTCCTCTGAAGTCCTCTGATGTTCATGATGTTTATGTACCCCAAACAGTCATAATTCATTATTACATGACCATTCCCAACCTCTTCATCCTTTGGAATTAAATTGTGCCTTTAAGAATGACGTATGTAAATTATTTTGCCCTTATTGTTATTTTTTTAGGTTGCCCAGTATCGGCCACATTCAAAAAAACAGCACTCCAGGCTGAAACACTCTTTGTAACTTTGATATTAATGGCCGAGCTAAGTATTTAAATGTGTTGGCTTTTAAGATAAGATGCCTTTATTGTCATTGCACAGTGAACAACGAACTTGAGCAGCAATCCAACAGCGCTTTCTACACACAAAATAATTAAACATAAGGCTAAAATATATAAAGTGCAGTATATTTTGTGACATCACAAAATCTATTCATGCAAAAATGTTTTTGCAGCTTAATCTCCACATATGGAACGGCTTGTTTTGAAGTTTACACTCTGTTTATAGACTACTCTAAGCTCTGCAGTTTAATAAAAAGCTACAAAAGTCTGGCTTCCCATTATATGAGCCCTATATGTATATGGATCTGTGAACATATGTGGTTCGGGTGATATGTGCACATGTTCACATGTATCTGCCCACATATGTGTGAAAAGTGAGCAAAAGTGAATTTTTCCTTATTCGGTCCGAGAATCAATGCTCTCTTCGTTGATTTTGTAGTATCATTTTGTGAATATATATGGTGTAGAATTCTTTGTAATGTTGCACCTTTTCTACCCACCAATTTTCAAAGTGCTCCATTTGAGTTTGCTAGTTCTAGTTTGGGTTGAGGTTAGTTTGGGTTCTGTTCCACCCCAGGGCTACTGCCAATTGTTTAATGCACAGCTCTGTAGATTTGCATTTGTGTAGTTGAGATTTTGGAGGTGTGCATGTTAGAGTCTCTGCAAACCTACTTAAATGATCAGATAACAAGATTTTTTAAAGTAATTCTGGAGTATTTCTGTAGTTCTGCTGATCAATTCATCATGACATTTTAACATAAGGCAAAGGGTAACTGGATTCCAAATATATAACTTATTCAACTCTGCTGCCACAATCTTCTTCTTTCAGCAGATCATCTGCCTCCATCTTGCCCTATCCATTGCCTCCTCTACTTTCACACCAACCATCTCCATGTCCACCTTCACTACATCCATAAACCTTCTCTGAGGTCTACCTCTTCTCCTTCTACCCGGCAGCTCCATCTCCAACATTCTTTGCCCAATATATCCACTATTCCTCCTCAACACATGTCCAAACCATCTCAACCTGGCCTCTCTGGCTTTATCTCCAAACTGCTCCACCTTCACTGTCCCTCTGATCTGCTCATTTCTAATCTTGTCACTCCCAACGAAAATCTCAGCATCTTCATCTCCACCACTTCCAGCTCAGCCTCCTGTCTTTTAGACAGAGCCACAGTCTCCAAACCATACATCATAGCAACTCTGCTGCCACAATAGAACTCTATATTGCTCATAGTAAAATGTATAAGTGTGCAGAATTTGAGCGTTCTGTGTGTTTTCTATCATATAAGGAAGCACAATGCTGCCCTTATTGTTGGATGTACTGCGATAGTGTCTAAATGAGCATGTGCACACATTCAGAACAGAACTCAGATCATCAGAGTGACAACATAAGAGAAGTGAAGTGTGCAGTATATTCCTGCTTAACTGCTCGCTTGTTCAAAATGCTATTTAAACAAATTAATCTCCACACATTTCTACTTCGTTAGATCATTTTCTTTACATATCACAACAAATGCAGCAACAGAATTGAGATGTTATTAAAGGGGCACGGGGGCCAAAATGAAACCTGTAACCATGTAAACAGGCCTACTCGCCTCCTACGGTGGTGCAACAGTGCTCCCACCAATGAGATTTTTCTGTTTAAAACTAGGAAAACCCTATGCATCTTAAAAATAATAATAATAATAATAACAACAACATTTTATTTGATAAGCGCCTTTCAAGACACCCAAGGACACTGTACAATGAAAATCATAGAAAAAAATTAATTTAAAAAGAAATTAAATTAAAAAGAATTTAAAATAGATAAAAATATATACATAAAAAGCAAGATTTTATATATATAAAATCTTGATGGTGGGAGGAACTTCTGAAAAAGGGGCTTTGATGCGGATACATGGGGGTGGGCTGTTGTTTTTCCTCCTTCTAGCTGCCACTGCAACAGGAGGGCAGATAGCTGACACTGCCAGGAAGCTGAATATCACATCAGTATTTATTACCATTCCTGTATTTTTTTTACTGAAAATGCAAAAAAGGAAACAAAGCTGTAAATCCTGTCAAAGGGATGACGCTAATGGGGCAATTCTGCACTACGGGGTATTAAATAACAAGACAAGTAACATCCACATCAGCGCTAGTTTTAGGCCGCGATGCCTCTTTAAAGGAGAAGCCACTGTTTGTGGCACAACAAGACAGACAAAAGGGTTAAGAACAGTTTCTTGAGCTGTTTTTGAGCTGGGAAAATACTAAAACGCTAGAATGTGCCAGGGAGTGGTAGCGCAGGACCAGGATGGAGAATAACTGTAATGATAATGTTTTTTAATATCAAAAGTGGCAAATTACGCCCAATGATGTGGAGCTGAGGCCATTTGGGTTCCGAGAGTGAGAAAAAACGCCCACAGGGCTGTGCTGAGGGTAATGAGGGAAGGTAAGGAGAAGAGGTCATCTGGCACAGAGGCAAGAGAAAAAAAAATGAACAAAAGAAGCCGTCCACGCCGCTCTCCATTCACACTGACACTCCGCCACTACGGCGAGCCATTTAATTAAAAGCAGCTGAGCTGTGACAGGCGAGCTGGTGAGTGCGGCTCCGCAGCCGGCGCTCCATCCCTCCCCACGCCATCGATCCGCAGCACAGCGATGCCCCCCGCCCCCACCAAAGCAGCTCCACTCCTCCGCCACGGCCCTCCGTTCTTACTGTATCAATCTCGGCCCACTCTCTGCATCCACCGCCGAGCAATTCATGGTGAACAGAGAGGGGGAAAAAAAACAACTACAAAAAAAAAAACAGAAGAAGCAAAGCATTTCACTTGCAGCTCCTCGGGGATCTGTCTTGACTGAAAAACAGATGGCTTTAAATATGCTCGAGTGGTACCCACTAATTTAGAGACTGTTATATGATGCATGTCTTGTCTACAACACTGGTGATTACACAGGGAAGAGAAAATATGGAAGGGAAACGAGGTTAGGGCTCCGCTAAGCAGACTGAGACGGCAAAAGGAAGTTTGTTTTGCACTCCCCCGGCAATATGCAAAGCATAATTCTCACCAAAACCACGTCTAAATCTGCCCTACCAAGCACGCAGGCTTGTTCTTTACAGCAGGCCGAGGGAAGAATAGAGGGGTGCTTCTAATATATTGTTTCTCAATATGTGTGGAAAACACAAAATCCAGGGCTTTTATTCCAGGGAAATCTACTTTCCACCAGTACGTCACACTTTAAACTTTTGTTTTTTTCTCATAATGTATCCATGAAAGAGTACAAGCTTAAAGAGCCCGTCTCTCTTTCTGTCCCTGTGGTTTTTTTCATAGCAAAAACAGTCAGAATTCATATTTTAACAACCCCTTTTTATACCTCAGAATGAAACGGATTGGTACCTTAAGACTGATATATGTAAATGAGCTCTGCTCTGATTGGCTGTTGTGTTGTGCCACATTCAAAATGCAGTCAAACTGCTAAAACACTCCTTATAACTTCACTTGCAATGGGAGGGGCTAAACTACTGTAGGCTGAACATGCCAATAGATATAAATGCTTGGGTTTCTGTGACATCACAAACACCCTGAGTTCAAAATGAGCTTTTTCCTATAAGCTAAGGCCACACCCTCAGTCAAATGAAGCGAAGCGCCATATCTTTCGTCACAGTTTACATTTTGTCGATTTCAAGTATGTGAAATTCAGACAAATAAAATAAACAGTAATCGTGCATAAAAATGTGCGATCTCTGTGGACAATGTCAACTTATGTTCACTTAGAAAATCAACTAAAATGGCATTTGACCACAGGCGCCTGTACGGACTAGTTAGTGGTACATGTTAAGATTTTAACCATGTTTACATGCCACATCAAAGCTTTTAATTAAAAAAGTGAGGAATAAGGTTTTCCAGGCTATGGACTAATGTTACTGAAAAGTCCGTCAGCATTCCATAGTTGCTCACACATAAGAAAATCAACACATTGCGTTTTCAAACAACACCGAATCACAATTATCTGCTGCTCTTAATGGTGGGTGGACACATTTGATGTAGCAAGACGAGATGAGAAATGCCTCTAAAGCATATTGCTAGCAGGGCTGGTACTAGCACACTCTTCTATCAATTCATCACCCGCATAAAAAGAGCAGTGACAGCCTCTTTAGAACGGATGAAAGGTGTAACATTATAGACTGGGCTTATAAAAAAAGAGGAGGCTATGCAAATAATAAGAAAGAAGACAGCCTGATAGTAGAATAGCCGAAAGGCCAAGGCTTTCAGGGTCTCAATACGGACTTGACACTAATTACACACGTAGTGATTGCATGAACTTCCATTTGAGATAATTCAAGTCCAGCCATATGAGTCTCTAACATATTGGCGAGTCTGTCTGACACAAATTGTATTGAATGTCTTAAATGACAGAGCTACTTGCAGTTGAAGCTCATCAAGACTGCATACATATGCACACAAAACAGACACTGGCAGATGGTCTACAGAGTCAAAGACAGTCAGAGCTTGAGATCTTCTACGCCATCCATACCACTGACGCATCCACATTTAGGAATGTCACACAAAAAGCTGCTGAAAAGGAAGAGCAAACGAACATGGTTGGTTGTGCAGCCAGCATTACAGGACTAAGTATGGTGGGACTATTTAAAATTGAATTACTAATATACACACATCAACACACCTATCTAACTGGTGGCATAACCACCAAGGGGCCTGTAGCAACCAGCCTCCCAATTTTTTTACTGGGTCCCACCAGGCTCAAACTGCCCATCAGCACTTCTGTGAGATTGTACTGCCAGTTGGACCGTTCAGGCCAGTTGCACTCCAGATGAACTAAACTATGGGGCAGCTACATCCAGTAATATTTCAAGAAACCCCGCCGCCTTCCTCTCAGCCCCTTAATCTCTTACACAATTGGTCTTCTCAAAGCACCTACATCGTATATGAGTTAAAACATGGTTTTCCTTCCTTCAGGAAGTATCTAATTAATCCACGACCAACCGAGGTGGCCTCTAGTGAGGCATGTTCAATGTTCACTTTCAAAAATAGACTACTTCCTAGTCTAGCCGACTTACAGCTGGTTTTATTCAAACGGAACCATCGTTAAACACGTGAAACCTTTCAGCGCATACAAACTTACATTTGTAGTTTGTGTTCAAGTATCACTGAGCTTTTACTTCACGTGTCCAAGTATTTAAAAATCATATGAAATGCAGCAGTACAGGAGATACCCAGAACTTGTCATGGAAGATGCAGCCCAATGCACTTGATGACTATAGCCTATTATACAATTTATTAGCCCCCTCCACCCCTCCAATCAATAGAAATGGAATACAATAGGACCATCGCTGACCAGACATTATTTGAGTGTCATGTCAGTGTCACTAATGGATTGAATAGTCCGCCAACTCAAAATATCCCGTGCTTCTATGGTGAGAAACTGACCACTGATTAATGGCTTGAGGCGAATGGTGTTTTTCCACAGGGCAGTACGGTACGGGCCCAGTGTGGTTATAACCACTGTACATACGCACTGGTTGAGGACCTGTGTCTGTTTCCCACCATATAACAGAAGCTCTCTTTACCTTGCGTGGTCCCATGATTTCACACGTGAATCCAGCGTTAACTGTAAACACCAACAACAGCAACAACAAAGGAGCTTCAAGCTTTTAACGTTTACAGCATTTGGTTTTATGTGAGAGTCACAGACAGCAACTCGGGACAGTTAGTGTTTCATTATTGTTTTCCTACCAGTCATCCGACTGCAGTGACATTGCCTGACAATTGCTTTTGTTCATTTACTAGGTTGCAGCATATCTAATATCATTTTAACGCGTCACATTTTCAGATTCCTAGTGGGTTGTGCTTCAGACCCCTTCCCCGAGAGGATGAATCTGATGATTGCAAGCGTGTTGAGTATTCAAAGAGAACTTAGTCAAAACGCGTTGAAGGATGTATCTTTCATAGACGTAAGTAAATTATCTGCTATTGTCATCGTATCGTCATCTGTACAAAGTTATTTTTGCATTTGAGACCTAAACATCGAGCCGGACCAGCTTAGGTAACCGCTGTAAGGTAGCCTGTCATCCAAAAAGATGTCCTGATTGTGCCATTATTTCCACTCGTATACAGTCTTTCTAATAGGTTTTGCAGTTATATCCTCAAGGGAAATCTTCAGATCTTTGATTGGCCCAAATGATCTAGAGCAACACCTAACTGTATGCCATAGCAATTAGCTCTTGATCCTATTGATTGAGCTGCCTCACAGGATGTATGCTAATACGAGGTGGCCTTAGCTTGGTTTAGGACCACTTCCAGCTGCTAGAGTGAATCACAGCCATCTGAGAAATGTGTCAGAAGCTGAGCTGTCTCCCTAAGGGCATTGGCTCACACTATGCCAGCACTGTTAGCTCATTCAGCTCTACTAACATGGCAGCAAAATCTGAAAACATTGGAGAATAAGCCAAGATCACTCATTTGGTTCAATCTTTCTTTCGCTTCCGAGATCTATCCCTGAATAAAGTGCACTCAGTCTGCTAGAAATAGACCTGACAGATGCGAGTAGAGGAAGAGGGAACTTTTGTAAAAATGTGACAAACTACAGGATTTGCAAGAAATTTGCTGCATTCTACCTACAACATTCTGCATCCTGCATCTGTCAAAGTCCATTTAACGCCGCATGCAAATAACTAAAGACGAGCAAAAATGATCACAAAAAGAGGTCAATCATCTATTGCCGGCAGTTAAACCAATATAATATCATTACCACAGACTGTTTTAAGAATGCATGAGGAGAATTCTTAAAACAGAGCCATTCAAGAGTGCTTTTACGAACTACTCAACTAATCCCATTTGGCAAATGCTCCTCCAGCAAAGTGACCCAGGAGTCTTTCAATCAGGTCTCTCCATCAAATAACAAAGCAGCTAATGCTCGGAGACGGTAATCATTCTTCCACCAAGCAATTCTGTCTGTGCCACTCTAATAATCACTGAACCAGGCTCAGCCCAGCCCTGCCGCAGTTATAACTAGCATAATTTGGGCCACAACAGAGAATTTTTTGATTCACTTCAGGCGTTTGAAGACGATCTTCAGCCGAGACAACGGTGATCTGTCTTTCTTAACTGTCCTAACCTTCGTGGAGGATCCACACTTTCGGTACAGTCTTTGATAATATAACTCCTCTTTTGTCTCCTCCTGCACTTCTTGCAGGAAAAAAAAACATTGTAATGAGGAACGAACTTCAGGAACAAGCTCACACTTTGTAGACACCAGGCATGCGCGCAGACATTTTTTTGACTTTGAAAAAAGAGAATTCCACTGACTTTTCAACATTTCTGTATAACTCAATGGTTAAGATGTGAACCAAGTCATTCAGAGCAGTTTGATGTGAAACGCTGCAGCCTAGAGAAAGTTCAGGTCAGATTCATTCACAGTGTTGGTGACAGGAACCAGACGTCAGAAGTGCTATGCCTCTAAAAGCTCCCTCACAGAAAGTTATTACCTGAAACATCCACAGATACACTGCCTGATGCCTGAGACATTGTTGGAAGATGGTTTTAAGAGAAAGTTTTGGCCTAAAATGTTATTTTTTATAATCTATTCATGGCAGAGTGGTACATGCAGGGCACTGTAAGGCAAGTTTTCGGATTTACCTCTATTTTAGCACCGTTTTAGCATTATCAACATTACTTACAGAACTCAGAAGGCATGTCTAGGTTCACTGGTCCTTTTGGATAGTAAATAAAATGGTCATATTTGCGTTGAAGATGTCATGATTGCTGCTTCCTATCAGCACCACTGAGAAGACACCTGAGTAAGTTTTCTGGAGTGGAGCACTTTATACCCCTCTGAATGACTCTTAATGACGTTAAGTTACGAAGAAGTTCTGAAAAAAACGAGAATTCCCTTTTAATTTAGCCCACAGTGGAACAGGAAATTGTTTTAGAGGAAACTAAATGTAGTGTCGACCATTTAGGCACGTTCTGGTTGGTTAGTGTAGTGGGTAACACCTCTGCCTTCTATGCTGTAGACTGGGGTTGAATCCCCCACCAGGGCAAGCGCCCTACACTATACCAATAAGAGTCCTTGGGCAAGACTCCTAACACCACCTTGGCCTTCCTGTGTAAAAATGGTCGAATTGTAAGTTGCTCTGGATAAGAGCGTCAGCCAAATGCCGTAAATGTAGATTTAGGCAATCAGTGCTGCACCGGAGGGGGCGCCCAAGAGCAATGAAGCTGGTGGAACCCAAACCAACCCAAAAGATTTATTGACTCAGTGAAACAGATCTCGGTACACAATCTTTGTGGAGGTTCTTTGAACTTTTTAAAAAGGTTCCTTACACTTCAGATGTGGCCAAAGGTAAGAATTTGTGCCCAGAGTTTGACTGATACATATTTACTGTAAATGCATTGTATTTACAATTAACAAGTATGTTTCAATACAAAACAACAAGTTCAAAAATATATATTTATTAAAAACTTAAGAACATGCACACATTTGCAGGGAGCTACTAGCACTTGAGGAGCTATTAGCATTTATTAGCATTTGAGTGCATCGATACCGAAGATAAATCAAAGTCATGAACCCACATCAACAAGATCTCATGAATGTACATGTGTTTGCAGTCATGACCTTCTAAGGAAGAGATGAAGTAGGCTTGTTTATTCAATATTATTATTTAATATGTGAGTTCACTGAGGATTTTCATTAAATCAGTTAATGCGTTAAAAGAGTGTCAGCTGAAGAAAGCACAGAAGCAGACTATTTAACGGGAAAGTATTGCACTAACGAGTTTTAGATGCGACCCTGGTGAAAAGCAGTTGTTTTGTTACTAATTGTGGATATTTTTTGTGAAAATTCAACTGGTCTGACGGTTTGATAGCTGTGGTGAGGCGCACCATGCAGTAGACAAAGGCTGACCCCTGCTATCCACTCCACTCACTCTGCTTTCTCAACCTCCTTTACGCTCACATGCAACAGAAACAGTCAATACACTTCCATCCACTAGCACATCACCTTTAAACTCACAAACAACAGAATCGGCAGCTTTACCACTGAGATGAAAAGGTGCAATGGAACTCTGGGAGATGTAGGAAAAATGCTTTGTAGGTTCTGGAGTGAAACAGTTCAATGGGCTTCATTCACCAACATCTTCCTATATTTTTTCTTCAATGTGTTTTTGAGAAAGGTCCTAAGAAAAAGTCTATGCCAGATTTGTTACATGTTTTTAAACCGCAGAATTGCTCACACCTTTGTGCTCTTGAGTGTGTAGACTCTGTTCTTACCTAAGAACAAATCCCAGATAAGAGAACATGTCCGTATCTTCATAAAAACTGCAGAAGAGGGTTATAATGACTTGCTTCAGAAGAACATTTGGGGTATGAGGCCCAATATCTCTAAAACTATATATTTACAATTTGTAAGGAATTTTATGATTTGCTGAAAAAACACCAAGACTTTTCATACATTGTCTATTCCCCTTTAAAGAAAAATCCACTGAAAGGTTCTTTAGCCAACCAAAAGCAGTTCTTCTATGACATCGCTCCAAAGAACCCTATTCAGCACCTTTATTTTGAGTGTAGCATCCTTCATTATTACAGAAAGGTCAGCTCTTCTTTAAACTAAGCTGTTGATCCATGGCTGTTTTCAGAATGGTCTTAACCTTGCAAGCAAGAAAGACGGAACTCAAACTTGAGGTTCTGAGAGGCAAGTTATTACATGTTGCAGGAAGACCCTGTCCATGACTGCATCTCATTACACTTTCATTCCTGCTATGGCATCCACTCTTCTCTCCATTGAAGGAGAAATAGATGGCACCTAAAAGGATGAGTTCATTCCACTGTAAGCAAATAAAGTGGACAGATGTCCTTGAATATCCAATATTCAATGAAAAAGGGGGTGAAAAACATCAATCTTGAAGTGCATCCTTGAATCTCTTGTAAAGCACATGTACTTTCACAATGGCGCAGATGAAGAAGTCACATAACAAAAGCGCCGGGCACACAAGCAGCAAAGATTAGCAATTAAATTTGGTTTATGAATCCGAACCCTTTATTTGGACGTGGATGTGGTAGAAAGGCTTTTCATTTCTAGGTGAGGTGACCCTTGCGCATATTCCGTATTCCTCCAGCATGTGAAGGACTCGCACGCCGAAACATCTACATGACATAATAATTGCATCACTAGAAAGCGCCCTTAGGGGAACGGTGTAGGAAAGAGGATATTTTTACATCCAAATGAGAAGCTGCACACCTTTTTTGAAGTGGAATTCCTTACCTCTGCCCTAAGAGAGCCGTGCAGTGCAATCACAATCACAGAGTTTGCTTTACGCAAACAATTCAGTTTCATAGGACTAACGCTTCTCCATATTGAGCTGAGAAAGGCCACGTCTGACTTCTGCAAGTGGCAGTCTGTATGTCATGATGTATCTGTATGGGACACCAGGACACCGGTTATTTTTCATTTCATTACGTATTTTATTTGAACGCTATTACAATTTGTTCTTGCTGGGTTATCAACAGGATATGCCTTCGTTAATTTCATGGCTGTTAGCATAAAATTAGCCACCCAGGAGGCAGACCTGTCACTGATTAAGTCTACATCTGTCAGGTTTTAGAAAAGTCTACAGTCCTGGCAAGCAAGGTTACATCTACTGACCTGGACCTGAAGCGACGTTGAAGAAAGCGATGCTGAAACAAGAAGCGAAGACATCTCACTTAAAATCAACGTGAAGTGGAAACTGTGACGCGTTCCTTTTGTGTAGTGACGTGTAAGCACTGCTAGCCTGAACACTGCCCAGTCGTGAAATTTTGTTGATATTCTAAGTGAAAATAAGGTGTCATTCTCTACAAAGAAGATGCTTAAACGTGCCATTTTTTCTGCAAATTCCATTTTAAAATGTTGAAAAAAAGCATAAAATACAGTAAAAATAAAATGCACCACAACCTTAGCACAGGCCCTATTTTACTGTGTTTTTAGTCTGTTAAAATGAGTAAATAAACAGTACATTTGCATTAAAATGTACAGAATGTGTTTTCTGTATAGGATGTGTTAACTAAACCTTTGCATACAATTGTAAGTCTTTTATTCAATAAGCAGCTTTTCCAATGTGTCGACCCTATAAAATCCCAGGCTTATTCAATACTAAAGCTTATCATTCAGTAACCACAGGGACTTCAGTGCAAACTGACTGACCTATACTTGGGATATAAAAGTGTGTAATAAAAGTTTGGGCCCTCTGGCGGGCACTGGCCATTTCAAGGATGAAACTCAGCAAACATGCAGAAATTGTGCCCTCAAATTGACAGATTTCAGTGTGTTTTCTGTAACTAATTTTCACTTAGAAAATCAACAAACACGTGCCGTATGTCAGATGTTTGTGAAAACGGTGTAAGTGGGTTTTAAAGATTGGATGGTGAATGACGCCCAATGTGTCGCTTTGGTTCACATCCTTACAGTTGTCATGGGTGGTTTGCGCAGGGAGGCTGGATTTAAGTGCAAGCGGACTTTAATAATAAAAACAAACTAGCAAAGTGCAAAGTAACAAAACACGAGGCAGGGAAAGAACAACTACATCAGACAAAGTCACAAGTGATGAGTGACGAGTAGAACAGACAACCACTGACTAAAACAAAGGGCTAGATAAAGGTTACAACAGATGGGGAACACCTGGGAGAGGGAGGAGACAGACTACAGACAGGTGAAGATCCTAATGGGGAAGGCGGGGAAAGGCGGAGCCCAAGAACCAAAAACAAACGAGCACATGGCAACAACACAGGGCAAGAAACAGACCCAAGAACAAGGGAAGAAACCGTGACAACAGTTTACAAGGAACGTCTTAAAATCATGAGGTTCAGCGGTTGAAAGTTATTCAAACTAATTTGAAGACACACACACACACACATACATTTTCTAAGCTGCTTCTCCCTCAGGGTCACCGGGGGGGTGTGCTGGAGCCTATCCCAGAGGTCGCCAGTCCATCGACAGGGCGGTAATCAGAACAGCAAACTTTAAAATAGAAAAATGAACTCAATTACCTTCTTTTCTGCACCATATAGAGCTCCAGTTGATCTGCTAAAGATACACATTCTGTTTATTAGTGTGACACTTAAGACACTCAAATATTTATGGATGTTTTGAGGTGGCTTCATGAGAGTGACCCACTTGTCCAGATGTGTTTAGACACCGGCTTATCCAGAGTTTCTTTTGAAATCAGAGGTCAATAGGAAATCAATAGAAAGTCTGCTTCCTCCCCCTTTCCTAGTCTCTGCTCCTCTGAGAAGGCTTTACACTAAATGTTGGAACATTACACAAGCTGTATATACTCTTTTGTAAATATAATGAAAATCATAGACATTGTGAACTTTGAACAACTACAGAACTTTCATTTAGTACAACAACCCTGCTATCGATGCCAGACCCTTTTAAGCTGCTTTGCTGGGCAATAGTTGTGCGCAGTATGGCCAGAGTCTGTTTGCCTCCCTTGCTGAGACATATGGAGTGTAATGGAATAAGGAACCACACAATCAGCCAGATCAATCATGCTGATGGCAGGTTGACAAAGGTCAGCACCAGGTCACTCTCTTTCCCACTGAGGGGTCTAAATTACATCCTCGAAGAAAGCCAGCCTTCAGCATAATGGCTTATGGAAATGATGCCTTTGAGACGTTATGCTGTTTACTTTATGAATTATGTATGTTCTTACAGTATGGTTACTTTTTATTGGATTAAGTTCGAGTGAAATTCATCTCAACACACTTTCAGAAAACAATACAAAAAGCCACCACTGACTTCTACTACATTTTTGTACACAGTACTATGTATTAGTCTGGGATCACATTTCATTATATATGTTGCAGACAAATCAGCCTTTAAAGCAGCACTATAAAAGTAGTTTTATTGAGTATAGAGAAAATAGGACACACTAAAACATGGAGTGTGCGCTACTGTGAGTCGCCCTGTAAAGCCTGAAATAATCACTTAAAAGTCGAGACAGATTTGGTGGGAGATTTTCAGACCACGTTATATTTTGCACAAGAAAGTCTGACTCGATGTTTAGGTCTCAAATCAACACTACACTGATGAAGATATGATGACAATAGTAGATGATTCACTCACATCCACAGATTACATGTCCTTCTCCAAGTTCTGACTGAGTGCTCTTTAAATACTCGTTCAATGATTTATACAAATGTAGGGGTCCAAAGCACAACATTACGAATTGATTTTCCAGATGTCGCAATTCCACATTTCCACCAGAGAGGGCTCCAAATCCACAATTCTTACATAGTGCAGCTTTAAGTTCAAGTCATTTGTTTCTGAGGAGATTAAAAATGACAATTCATTAATAAGGAAGGGTGGAGTTAAAGAGAAGTGAAAACAGGAGTTCCGAAAAGTGAAGTTAATGATTAAAAAGACAGTAAAAATGGGACTTCTAACAACCTAGTAGACCAACAAAACTGTCACCATCAGGTAAACAGCTCTTAGAATGTTCGTCTTTGAGAGAGAGGAGAAAATCAAGCTCCACTCTTGCTTCAGATCTGAAAACATCCACAGGTGCTTCTGTCCATCCTTCCACTGTGAGAAGACCACTCAACACTATGAGTCGGAAAGGATGTGAAGCTGTTAAGAAGCCCATACTGAGAAAAGAAAACGAACAAAAGAAGCAAAGAAGCTGCTGGTGCTCTCAGAACAATAAACCGACCACCCCAGACCTCAACGTCACTGAACGTCTTGGGATAACGGAGATCATGAAAGCAGAAAATGCAACCAGCTTCTAAGACTGAGCTTTGGAGGTGTGGAAAAAGCGAGTCTCCTGAAAAGAATAGAAGCTGTAATGAAGGTAAAACGTGCGCACTAAACACTGAAAAATGTGTTAGATTTAGTTGTCAGGTGTGATTTTAGTAACTTGTACTAAAAGGCTATCTTGACTTCATAAATAAAATAAAGGTACGGTGGTCTCTGACTTTTGCTCAGCACTGCATATGACTCATGAACCGACACAGCTGTGATCAACGATGCCGTTTCAATTCATACAATGCAAATTGAAAGCTTGTTGCCAAGACACATTAACGTTCACAAAATCATTATTTATCATTGCATCAGTGCATAGCATAGCCTAAATAATTCAAAGCGAGTGCAATTATTCACAACTACTTATCATAGACTTCTTGACATCTCATAGCAAGCACACCGTCCTCCGCTTTAATTAACTCATTTTGGAGCGGCTGACAAAAAATAAATATATAACTGTTAAAAGAAGAGGTGCAGTTTAGGGAGTCATGGAGACCTGAAGCATCTGGCAGTCTCCCTGGAGTTCAGCAGCGACTTCTTTCTCTCTCTCTCTCTCTCTCACACACACACACACACACACACACACACACACACACACACACACACACACACCCACACACACACACACACACACACACACACACACATTCTCTTTTGAACACACATCTGTCATCAGTTGAAATCCTTCTTCAAAACACTGTGCAGAATCCATCCACTCACTATTTAGACTTCTGCAGTGAAGCATGGCTGCAAAGTTCACAGAGCTGCAGCCCAAGAGGTATTAAAGAGCCCATATCCTACATTCTTCTCATATTTTAGTCTTTCCACCGATGTCTGCTTATGACTTCTGGGTGATTTTATGCACTAAAACAGTCATACTTCATTTTTACATTTCCACTTTCCAGCCTCTCTTTAAACAGCCTGTTTGCCTTACTCCGCCTTTAAGATTGATATACGCAAACGATCTCTGTTCTGATTGGTTGCCGTCCATTGGGTCTCACTGAAAGAGCAGCCTAGGTAGACTAGGCGAATAGATGCTTTGGCTTTTGTGACATTGCAAAAACATTTAAGGGGTATTTTTTTTTCTCTAATGTCTACTTATAAAACTCATGTGTGGTATTAGTGGGTAACACCTCTACCTTCTACACTGTAGACTGGGGTTCAATCCCCCAACTGGGTAAGCCCCCTACACTATACCAATAAGAGTCCATGGGCTAGACTCCTAACACCGCCTTCGCCTACTTGTGTAAAATGATCAAATTGTAAGTCGCTCTGGATAAGAGCGTCAGCCCAATGCCATAAATGTAAAATGTACCAAAAGTGCTCATAATTCATTTTTACATGATCACTTTCCAACCTGTATTTCTACCTTTCAATGACTACAGCTCCACTCTGATTGGCTGCCTTGTATTTGTGCTTAATTCAAGAAGCAGTCTGGATTAAAGCTTTTTAAAACTTCAATGTGAGGGGCGGGGCTTAACTGCTGTAGGCTGAATAGGTGGTTATATGTAAATATGTAGATTCTAACGACATCCAAAAAAAAGCAACAGTGAATTCAGAATGGGCTGTTTAACAGTGTTTGCATATTATTTAAAACTCCTTTATTTCAGCAAAGTGAGGGTGAAACTCACGTTGCCATGACAAGGGTCCTTTTATTCAAAACAAGCAGTTTTTGTTACTGTGCCTTTAAGACCGATATGTATATGTAAATTACCTCTGTTCTGATTGGTTGCACATTACAAAACACCCAGTCAAAATGCAGCCCAGGCTGAAACTTCTTCTGACCACAGTGTGAACAGTGTGAATGGTAGGTAAACTGCTGTACTCTGAATAGGTGAATATAGGTAAACGCATTGGTTATTGTGAGATCACAAAAGCACAGAATTCAAAACACAGATTCCATATATGGACTGGGGAGTGAATGGTATGTTTTGAGCCTTTAATAATGTTTACATCCTACATCAAACTCTTTTATTAAAAAAAAAAACATGAGGAAAACTTGGCCTTCTGCAATATGGACCCTTTAAGTTTATGACCAAACAAGTAATGAGAAGTGATCTGGCATGCATGCTGTTTTGTCATGGCTATATTCACCCCGTCTAAGCCAGCAAATCTAAATAAAAATAAAACAAAATAAAGACTTCAATGCTTAGAAGCAGCTACTGTTTTCATGCACATGATCAAAACCGTGACTTCCAGGTCATCATCGTCGTTACGGGCTGTTCCCTGGTATCTCATCTACCTCCACCTGACTGGCAACAAAGGGACATGCGTGGCCTTATCCCAAGATACCAATTAACTAGCTCTTTCCCTTTACAAAAGCCGCAGTTTGCTCTCATATTATATCTGTTTAGGACTGCAGTGTGATCCGCTGAAGAGATGACATGAGGGCTTTTTCTCAGCTCGCACAAATAAACGAAAAAAGCAATTAGCACAGACGCTAACAACACAATGAGGCCGCTCACGCAAGGAGAACGAGATAAAGAACAACGGGCGAACCGAGCTCCAGTGGAGAAAACCACTCGGGCTCGTTGCAGCTCTCCTTTATCTCGCAGATTAAACAGAAGGCAAATCTGCTTTAGATGCCACAGTGTGATTGTTAGGAGGCTTTGTTGAGCCACTCTTGGCCACTTTTGTGAGGAGAAAACAATGGAAGCTCCCATTACGGAGGCATCGTTTTCACGAGGATGCGCCATTATAGCCGCCTCGTGTCTGTTATGCAGCCATTCATTTCATATTCAAGAGTCTCCTTCAAAAGTACAGCGACGAATCGAACGCTGGACCGGAGAATGGTGAAGAAGGATGAGGCGGATGCTTCCTTTTGTGACCGGCTCTCTCATTTGAAGAAATTAGCAAGGGACTGCACAATGCTCTGAGACAAAGCGACCTAGTCGGAGGCAGCCATTCAGTCCTCCTTGCCGACTTCGAGAAAGAAAAGAGGAGGAAAAAATGGACCATCTGTCTTAGTGTGCTGTAGTACAGCCCGAGGAAGAATGTGAACCAAGACTCAAACTTTTTTTTGCTGTTTTTCCCAGATGCTCTGCTAACAAGTCCGCCGCCCAATTCAACAGCTGCAGGAATTCAAAGTGAGGTATGACAGGTGGACATAGTCTAGGTGGCCAGATATTAATGGAGCCTAATTAGCTGGATTTTGTCGGTGGAAAGTTAATATCTAACAGGGCAGAGGGCAAATGATGGCCAGTAAATGGGGCGATCCAATCCAGTTAAAAAGCCAGTGTCATGCAGATAATGATACTGTGTATATTACACGCAGTAAAACAGAAGACAGTGATTTAATGCAGTGTGTCCTTCTCACAGAGTAGCTGCGCCGCTGAGGTTAAAGGAGATTTGAAGTTGGTTTTTAGCATTATGTCCTTCAGCCTCATCGGTTTGACCGAATTTTCATATCTCAGTTCATCAGTGCTCTCTCACTACAGTACCCAGCATGCACTACGCAAACACATTTAAGCAACAATTAGGAATCCCTGCGGTGTCAACAGTGCTGGCAGATGGGGCGAGATCTTGCCAAATTAGCTGAAATTTGGTTGGATTTTGTGGGTGGGGTGCTTTGGTGGGTGGACAAAATTTGGTTTGTTTTGTCAATATTTTGGTGGGTATATAAGTATATAAACAATGATTAATAATAAACTGCATTACTTAATAATGTAACTGAAATTTGAACTGGCCTAGTTTCTCCACATGTTCAGTTATCAAACCTTTGAGATGCATTTTAATGACTCCTATAGAGAGGAGTGTGCCCTGCGTAATGGCACTGTAACAGTACGTGAACTGTTTGGCCTAGAAAGGTAAGCAAGTTTAATAAATGTGTACGGGGAACAGTTATGCATGCAATATTTGTGGTATTTCTCCGCCTTTCTGATCACATGGCAACACAGGTCCTATCATATACAATGGATTAAAACCGTTACTGCTCTGAAAACACTGATGGGTCTGTGTGCGCTCAGCTAGTTGTCAGAATAAGATACACAAACAAATGAAATAATTTGATGATTTTATTACAACTATTTATAGTTTCTTTGTCCAGGTGATTCTAAGATATTTGACAGTGATGCTAAAAATGACATGAATTACATACAAAGCTTATTTTAATGCATAGGAGTGATAGTTGTAGAACAACAGTACCATTTCACAAAGTCTTTAATACTTATCTGCAAAGTTAAACAAGGCAAGAAACATAATGGAACATAATGTAAGGAGCTCGTTATTGATATGTTGGTTAAATGCTGGAATATTTCATATTATGGTTAAATTGACCTTAAAATGTATTTGGTGCGCACTTTTTGGGGCTTTTTAAAAACATTTTTTTTTTGGCTGGAAACTATACAAGCAGTCATGAATATTGATTTTGTATTTATTTAGCTTAAAATGGACCAGAGAGGTTTTTTAACCCTTTCAAAGAAAAGAAGCCACGCTGAGCATCCGAGCAATCCGTTCTCTTCACTGTATCAATGAGTTGAATACAGTTCCTACAGTTTTATGGCCGCAATAAGATATTTAGCATTTTAGCAGTAACAGTAGCTATCTGCCTTTCCCTGTACTTTCACCAGCTAGTGGAAATGTTTCAAGCCTTGGGAAATGGGGAACTTCAGTGAGCAGAGGAATTGCTCATTTTCTACTTTTTCAACACTTTTTTTTTCATTCTTGGACATCTCTTCAAACTGGGAAGACTTCTTATGGTTAATTCTGAGCCAAGTAGTGTAAGCCAAGTAAGGTGACACCTACTACAGTCACACAGGCTACTCAGAGGAGCCAAGATTAAAAAGACCAACATCTGTTACAATGATTCATCAGTTCTGTTTCTTAATGGATCTGTCCAGTAATGTGTGGCATATGCTTGCCTTGACCAGTCAAAATAATGAAGTATCCCCAGCACAGCAGAGCTCAGGACTCAGGAGAGCAGCATGAACGAAGTTAAAATCAATTCATTAAAACCACTTTTTTGGAGGATTTTCCACATTGTCTTACATTATACCCTGGAGCTTTTTGCCCTCTTTCTTTTAAAATACAGTAGAAATAGCACCGTAAATAGGAGGGTTAGAGTAGGTTTTCAAAACAGTAACCCATTACAAATGACTTAAACTCCCAAACGGTAATGGCATCACAGTGCTTCCTAGAAATGGTCATTTCATTATGCATTACGTTACTGCATGACTGTGTACAGTTTAAAACCCAATAGACCTTTTTAGTGGTATATTTAGAAAGAAATACCCAAAACCTCTTTAAATATCATATAAACAGTCTGTCACTATCCCTGCAAACAAGATACAGCCAGTTATTGCCTGATTAAAATGAACAGCTAATGCTGTTTGAAAACTGGGGAAATAGCTGGTCCAAATGGTCCAAAAACAGCCTTTAAATAAAATCTTCATCAATAATTTGTGAAGCTTACAGAGCTGTTCAGGAAGGAAAAATCGAGTCAGGTTGGATTTTGCGGGGGATTTTTGGACCAAGTCACATTCACAGGCTTAAAAAGAAGGTCCAGCTTAATGTTTAGGTGTCCAATATAAGATCAACATTATGCTGATGAAGATATAATGACAATCAAGGTCAATGATCACTCAAGGAAGGGGACCGAAGCACAACCCACATTACAAAATGATCTTCTGCATGGTGCATGTAATTACACATTTCCACCAGAGAGGTCTCCAAATCCCCAAATCTTACATAGTGAGCTTTTAATGCATTGTGCATAATGCATAATCAATAACGTATGTTACAGACATATGAGTAACGGACGTAACCGAATTCTTATAAAGTCAGTAACGCTAATGTGATTAAAGGAATTTATACCATAACATGTTACACTACTTTGTTGCAGGAAAAAGCAGTCACTGTGCCGTGTTACCCCAACACTAGTAAACAGTGACAATTACAGTCATTTTCTATGACCAGAGCACAACAATGATGTTGATTCAAAATGAGATTTTGGACTTATAGCCTGAAAGCAGCATACTATAACAACCTTTCTAAAGCTGCGTTTGAAGACAGCCTATATCTGCCACGATGGCTATGAGGCTCTGTCGCTGAAACACACACACACGCTCACACAAACAAACACCTTACCCACACGCGCTGGCAAACAACAAAGGCCTATTCTCTTCCCTTCGAATGAGACCAATCACACTTGAGAGGGGGCAGCAGCTGTATCTCCCTTTGTACCCTGCGTTTTAGACAGCTCTCCAGAGGAGCACAACACAAAAGGAGTCAAATGTATTTTCTGATCACAGAGGTGAGACAGGCCTGCCATCAGCAGCCATCTCCCTCACAATGTTGGAAAGCGCTGCAATCATGTGCCGGCTCGGTGCCGGCTGATGGATGGACTGAGAGGGCCCCAGCCTCCCTCTCTGACTGCGCTACTCATTCACCGCACGCTGCTCTGAGACAAAACGGTGCACAGCTCAATTATAAACAGATTGACAGTCACATTATGCCATTATCAACAGCCTGGTCACCCAGGGTAGGGATGGATGAAAAAGCAGATCGCCAGCACATTTTAACCCCAGCAACAGCAAATACTATGGTAGCACACTTTTACTGCCACTTCTGCGCCTGCACAGAACATCATGCAGAACAAAGGACAGTTTGCCTGAAAGTTCATACCGGGGTTTGGAGCATCGTTTTAGAGTCAGCGCAACATTTTGCAGTACAATTTTCTCAATATATTGTTTATGATCACCTGTCTTTATCTCCAAAGTACTACAGAGACCATGTGTCATTATGCCACTGTCAATAGCTTCAGTGAAAGGCACTAAAACAGGACCACCACTGACCAGACATTATTTGGGTGGTGGACCATTCTCAGCACAGCAGTGATACAGAACAAGTGTGTTGCACAGGTGTGATTGTATCAAACACATTAGTGTTGCTCGGTTTGTACTCTAGACCTGAATCAGTGGTCGGTTTCTGACCACAGGACCACTGTTGGCTGGGTATTTTTGGTTGGCAAACTCTAACCAGTAGTGACACTGAGGTGTGGAAAAAACACCAGAAACAACACATTAGTGCCTAATACACTCGTAACACACAACATATAATGTCTAGTTAGCAGTGGTCATATGGTGGTCCTTTGTCACTGATTAATGAGATAGAGGGAGGTGATAAATTTTGCAGCGACAGATGACCTACAGTAATGTAGTAAGTGTACCTATATGGTAGGCGTTTCTGATAAAATGGCCAGTGAGAGTAGATAGGTGCACCTGTTTGTAGCTATGATGTCACGATCAAAGCTTTTTTTGATTGGCTGTCTTCTGCTTCTAGACAAACTTTATCTCCAAAGTGCCATGGACAGGCAGCAAGGCAAAAGGGCCATAGGCCAGGCTTAATGCATGGAAGGTCCGCCTGGTAGTGGGTTGTGGAAAATTCCCATTTTAGCCCCACATCATATATGCTTCCTGTTCTACATGCATGTAGGTGATCTGGACCACAGCCAGAGAGCACGGCGTTGTCGCTGAGAGCACAGCATTCAAGCAATTTAGTAGCATGTGATGCACTACTCACAAAAAGTTAGGGATATTTGGCTTTCGGGTGAAATTTATGGAAAATGTAAAAAGTTCACAATACAGTGATAATATATCATGAAAGTAGGGCATTTAAGTAGAAGCATGCGATGGTGATTTCCTCTTCTCAAACAATTTATTGAAGCAAAAGCCAACAACAGTGGTGGGTACACCCCAACAAAAAAACGTCAGCGTCTCAATAACTCATCATGTGCTCTTGAGCATCAATTACAGTTTGACAACGAAGTCTCCTGCTGTTCACAAGTCGACTCATCGTCTGCTGAGGCATGGCATCCCACTCTTCTTGAAGGGCGGCCCTCAGGTCATTGGGGTTCTGGGGTAGAGAGTTATGAGTCTCTACATGGCGTCTCAGCTGATCCCATTGGTTTTCTATGGGATTCAGGTCTGGAAAAAGTGCAGATCACTCTATCTGAGGTACCCCAGTCTCCAGCAGCCGCTCCCTAATGATGCCACCTCGATGAGCTGGAGCATCGTCGTCCATGAAGATGAAATTAGGCGTGTGTTGTTCATGCAGAGGTACAGTGACTGGATTAATGATGTGATTCCAGTAGTTTGGGCTTGTCACTGTACTGTTCACAAAGTGTAGGACAGTTCTGTATTGACTAGACACACCTGCCCACACTGTAACACCACCACCACCACCACCACCTCGCCGTTAAGCTCCTTGATAGAGAACAGCAAGTTGTGCAAACAGTACTGAAACATTGAACACCTGGACATGTGCATTCAAAGGTTTAGAGAAGGTCACATTAAATTCACCTGTAAAGGTTAGAGTGCATTTTAGGTTCTTCCTCAAATTTCACCCGAAAGCCAAATATCCCGGACTTTTTGTGAGTAGTGTATATTGCCTTTTTAAAAGTCTTTAAACTAGTAGACAATAAAGTCATTAGAGCTTTATTTGGGCCTAAATGTTGGTCCGAATCTGAATACAGCCCGAGAACTTTCTGTCCAAGCCTGATCAGACTGTTTTGAGCCCTAATCCAACCCAAGCTTGACAAAACTCTCTCTGAATCTGAGCCAAACCACATAATTGTGTGTTGAGTCTGAGCATGCCTCTAGTATAACAAAATTCTGTCTGAAAATAACCCAGAAGTGCAGAAAAAACAACCCTAACAGGACAGCACTGGTTACCATGCATTAACAATAGTAACCATCATTTGAGCATGGATAAATAAAATATAGAACAACATAAAATACCATATTACAATAAATCGATCAGTTCTTGTGTGCTCGTCTCCTAAATACAACGGTTCCAACGTGACTTGAAGGCAGTAATATATCAAGCTCTAAAATTCATTTCCGAGGAGTGGCTACATTCACTCCAAAATGACTAGAGAATCATTTCTGATTCTTTTAATTCTCACCTTGGTGGAAATAAGCAGCTCTGGGTTTAACAGTTGAATACAACACAGTGTCTTCTCTACCTTTCATGTTCATTTTGTGGGGAAGGAGTCTGTTTAATTCTGAACCATTTAGAATCTATTATGTACTGGATTGCCCTGATTGGAATAATTAGTGTAAAAAAAAAAAAATGTCCCCCCAATTCAGCCGAACTATTCATGACAAAATGATACCAAAATATTCAGAAAGCAGCCCTCCTCTTAATAGAGGTGTTAAGGTTAGTGGTCTGGATAATTATAGGAGAAATTCCAGAGTCCTTGATGAACAAAATATGCTCTTGAGAGCATTAGTGAACACAGTTCCTCTTACTTTAAATCTAATCAAAGCGATTGATTGTTTATTTTTGTATAGGGAATGTATTGACCTTGACCAACACGTGGATTTGGTCCACGGAACCCAGCGTGGTGATGCATATGATGTACAATGTCAATACTCCAATGTTGTAAATGGGCCTGTGGAGCGATCTATATTTAAGCCTGTAGTGATTGCTTTATATATTAATGAGCTGGTTAATCGAGGTTGCTATTAATCGAAAATAGCACAGTGCATTTTTATTCCGATGACAGTGATTAATGGCTCATCTGCAGCCCTCACGCTGGAAAATTTATAGAAAGACGTGACTTTAATGAATCCTTACAGCATCCCAGGCTGCTGCTGAATGAAGGGAAGGTTACAGTAACTACATGCTTGTTTTCTCATATATAATGACTAACATTTGCACCCTGTAATGCTCACAGCCCTAGCTGAACACTTACGTTTGTTTAGTTTAAATAACAACTGTTATTTAAAAATGCATGTTGCTTACAAAGGAACAATTAAATGAGCTTTTCTTCATGGGATTAAGATTGTATCACATTGAAAAAGAGCCAGAAAGTTATTCAAATTGGCAAACAGCGTGAAACCTCTTAATTCTCTCTAGCATAGGGTGCTCATATTCAGTACTGCTAATCCATTCTGCACTCATCTCTCTGAGCTGGGTTGGTAAAGTAGGCTGCTGTCCTCGACTAGGAGAAGAATGCGGTGCAGTTTGCCATTCATTTACAAGGCCCCCTTGCAAGGCCCCTTTTACGCAAGACTGCACTGTTCTGGAAATACTGTCCTTGTAGTAGAGAAGGACGAATTTTACTTCAAATGTGTCACACCTTTAAAATAATTAGCACAAACAAAAAAAAAGATATCGTTTTTGACGCCATCGCAGTCAAAGAGTTTTATTTAAGAGCTCTAAATGAAAGAGCCCAGTGATGAATGAGAAATGAAAAGGCGGAATATAGTCTTGTGAAGAAAAGAAAAATGGAAAACACCTGAAAAGTAAAAGCCCTGAGCATTTATTCAAATATATGCTTTTAATACGTGCAATTTCTTCTGCCAGAAGAAGTAGCTCCACTGCACAAAAGTTGGAGAGGTTAGTTAAGGGCAGTGGTCACCACCCCTCCTCCTAAGATCTACTTTCCTGAACCTTTCTGAGCTTTCCTTCTAACATCCTTACCTAACCCGTATTCACCTGATCCAGCCAATCGAGGACATCTAAAGAATTAATTAGCTGGACCGAGTGTGGCAGATTGTGGGTGGAACTGGACATGACAGGCAGGTAGGCCTCCAGGATCAAGGTAGCTGACCACTGGCTTAGTGTCATGACCGGTTCAGAATTTTTCCTAATGTCATATTCTTCTTCTAGACTGGACCAAACCTTAAATATTAGATTTTCTAACATGCTGCATACCCAAAAGTTTGTAAACACCACGGAATGGAATAGAATAATATAAAAATGGTCGCTTGCTTGAAACGATCTTTTGCTTTTTTGTCTTTGCATACATAAACATTCTGCAATCAAATCCAGCCCTGATTTTACTTCATTCACACAAAGCAATGGGCTGCAGGTGCTAGCTGCTGCACTAGAGAAATGCCCTCTGAAATGTGGCGATACCAGAGAGGATGAATGAAGACTGCCGTTTTAAAGTTTTGAAAGGTTTTGAAGTTGCACTATGTAAGATTTGTGGGTTTGGAGACATCTCTGGTGGAAATGTGTAACTGCACACAACATGAGGAAGACCCCTTCCCTGAGTGGATGAATCTGATGACTGCAAGTGCGTTGAAAGAGTGCTCAAAGGGGACCCGGCGAACACTTGAGCGAAGGATGTGTCTTCTGAGGCATAATGAATGATCTACTGTTGTCATCATATCTTCATCAGTATAATGTTGATTTTTAATTTAATACCTGAACATCGAGCTGGATCTTCTTTTTGAGCCTGTGCATGTGACACACGATGTGGTCTGAAAAACGAGGGCAACTCATAACAGCACACGCACACCATATTTTAGTGTTTTCTTTCTCCTAACTCAGCAGTGCTACTTCTTTCAACTTTAATTTAAAAAAAAAATCTTACATAGTGCAGCTTAGGTGGATTATGGAAAGTGGTGTATCCACTTATGCAAACAAAAACATTAACATGTTTCATCCTATTGACTTAAATACATATCTTGGCTTACCTTATGTATGATGTCTGGTGTTACTTGTTGCTCTTAGTTTTAGTTGAACGTGTAGCTCAGCATGACTGGTTTTTGTCGCCCCCTCTGGTGAAAATGTAAACTGCCCAAGTCATACTAAATATTGAACTGTAAAATACCAGTTGTCTTAAATAATGCAAGTTTGAATATGTATTGATCATTTTGTTCTCATTTATCGAACTGCTTATCGACCGAGTCCTATAACGTTGAAGAATCAGCTGCTTCTTCTTCTTTTAGCTGTG
Source organism: Pygocentrus nattereri (assembly GCF_015220715.1). NCBI lineage: Eukaryota > Metazoa > Chordata > Actinopteri > Characiformes > Serrasalmidae > Pygocentrus > Pygocentrus nattereri. The sequence goes on along the minus strand of NC_051227.1, from coordinate 37,121,410 downwards.
CCACAGTTGATGGCCAGAGTACAGGGGACCAATAGAGGACAAGTCACCATGACAGGCCTCCCATGCTCGCCAAAGAGCAACATTGAGGAATTAACTGCTCGTCTCGGTTTCCCCTGGCTCCCCCTCACTAAAGACTCATTAATAAAGGAAATGACAGTGAAGAGGCAGGCGCTTCCAACCCTCCAGCACAAACCCACTGTGACCTAATACACTGTCCGTGAGATTCAGTCCACTTAGACTACTGCTTTCTTCTCCACCGCCTTCCACCTGGACTACCGCACTCACTCAGCCTACACTGAGAAAACAACATAAGCATCTTACAGGGGAACAAAGGCAGTAAGGGGCGACAATATTGTCCCCACGCCGCATTCCTTTGCCAAAGCTCGAGTTTGTTATGCAAACCGCTGAGTGCATTTTCCAGATGATATACTTTAAAGAAGATAATCATTCTCGGTGGGGAAGTGAGGTAGAAATTTTATGATTTGCCAGTGAATGTCTTATTTATAACCCACAGCCAGTAAAGCACTGAATGGCAAATTTGAGGACTTAAATGGAGACGTAGCCGTGTGAATGGGCAGAGGGCATCATCATCATTGGCGTGTCATTTTATCGTGGCTTTGGGAACACATTACAGCCCAACTCGGTTCATTTTTATTTATTTCTTTCTCCGCGTCTCTCTGGGAAGAGCCTCATTAAGGTGCAGGTGTTTTCATTACTACTATGGGAGATATTTTGGTCTGTGAAAATGGGGCCAAATAAATTAGGCCTCTTGACCGAAAAAAAAAAAAGACACTTCACCTGAGTGCAAATAAATAAAGAAAGAAATAAAAGAGCAACAGCCGATCTTTATGTCTGAGGTGATACCTTAAGCACACTCTTAGTCCTTTTTTTAAAACTGTAAATGGGACCCCCCCACCCCCCACCCCCTTAAGATGAGAAACCTCAACGTCGTGTGCTGTGAAGTCAATGGTGTGTTCAGTAAATCATAACCGTGGCCTTTGATGACTGTTCTGAGGACGCCATAAAACTAAAACAAACCACATTGAGCGAGCAGCTCTGTGACCTATTTTACCACAGATATATTGCGGCCGTAAAACGGTTCAACAGTGAACACAGTTTAAGTATCACTGTGCATTTTGGCTAAAGAAAGCCGGTTTGATTTAGAGACTCGGGACAGATTTACTAACATTCTGTGCTGTCGCCATCCTTTATTTCGGCATTAAAAAGTTGTGATTTGCTAAAAAAACAGCCAGTGGCTCTTCAGGGTAGAGCTGCTGTTCTGTACGTTTGCCTCATCGTGTATGCTTTCATAGGCTTCGACCTCTCCTATCACAAAATACTAGGTGTAGATTAATATAACGAAAACACTCTGATGGGTAACGGGTCCCACTGAATGCAGCCTTCTAAACCGCAATGACATCCTGAGTGAAATCGTGTTAAATTGAGTCATTACGTCTAATATTACGTCTAACTTTGAGATTGCCATAAGATTATAGTGAGATTATTAAACTTTTCTAAACATCTTTTACTTAAGTCATTTTATTAAGGGCTTCTTTTAAGAAATATGCTTGAAACAAGCAAATTATAGTGAGATACTTTGGTACAGAACACAGTAGAAGTTGAGTATTTCTTCCAGGAGGTAATAAGTACTATAGTCCAATTTGAGAGAAGTGATTAGTACCTTGAATGGATTACTCTTTATGAGTATCCTAATACAAAACTATCCATACTAACATTAACACTAGCCTAATACAGTCTGCTGAGCTTCTGCAATCGGTTTTAACTAAAAGCCCAGTAAGTTTTAGCACTGTAGCAACAAACTTCTTGCTTTCTTCCCTCTTTTTGCTTTCCTGTGCCTATCTTTATTAGATTTTACATTTACATTTATGGCATTTGGCAGACGCTCTTATCCAGAGCGACTTACAGTTTGGTCATTTTACACAGGTAGGCGAAGGTGGTGTTAGGAGTCTTGCCCAAGGACTCTTATTGGTATAGTGCAGGGTGCTTGCCCTGGTTGAGGATTGAACCCCAGTCTACAGCGTAGAAGGCAGAGGTGTTAACCACTACACTAACCAACCAGATTTTCCCTCTCAACTCCCAGAAAAATGTACAGAAGAACTTGTTCTTCAAAATGTAGATTATGGCTCAGTTGCTTTGTTCATACCAGTCTGTCTACAGTTGTGTCATCATATCATAACATGAAATAGTCCATTACATTACAGGATTCTGGGATGAAGCTGCATTGAAATGACTGAAAATATTCTGAAAATATACATTTTAAAATGTAAATATACTTCAGAACAGGTTATTTAATATCAGCACATACGGTATATCTAATTTGTATTTACTTAGGGCCCTTGGCTCATGAGGGCCCTGGGTGGCTGCCTTCCTTTTCCAAGTGCATAGGCTCCTAATAACAGCAGGCTTTGTCTAAATAATAATTTAACATTTTCTTTCCTAAACAGTTGCGAAACTGTTTGTCTCTGCACTGGCTTCACTACTAAAGCTACTCATTGCATTGTTTGTGTGAGGCTTCATTGTTTAATGCAGTGCGTGGAGCTAAAAGGACACATTCTCCACAAATTAACATCATACAGTTCCCAATCTAGCTCAGTGAAATGAAACAAGGACCTTACAATATCACGCAACTCCAAGTGCACTCAGCTCAGAACTCAAGGTCAGCTGTTGTCTCAATTTCTGTTTATCGTGTCAAAATAATCACACAATTTTCCAAAGAGTAATAACTTGCTCTGTTGTTTTTAAGTCATTATTTTCATTTATTACATCAAAATGTCATTATTTCAACAGAATGAGTCACAGTTTGAACCAGAATCAAGGAATGCTACATCACTCAACTCTATCCTTGACATACTACACTAATAAATGCACTTCTAATGGTGGTGTACTCATTGTACACTATGTAGTGGTGTAGTAGGTGATTCAGGATGCAGCCTTTTTCTCCTACCTGGTTATGGTATATTATGGTATATGGCATACCTATGGCATATTATGCTGCTTGTGTGTTAACTACAAAGTTGCACCTGTGTTCATATGCAGTTCAACATAGATAAGCCCCATTAACCCCCTTATCCAGTGCAGTAGTGGTGGACTGGACGTAGCTGCCTTAGTGCTGCTTACTGAGTAGAGATGCATGATGACATCAGATTGATAAAAATAATAGCATCAGGCAAAGGTATAGATCTGGCTGATGTTTAAAACAGATATTCGATGACATTTATTGGACCCTTTACGCGAGGCTGACTTACTGTGCTAAAAGTTCTATGTCATTTAATTTGACTGCATTTTTGAAGGAATTGTGGCAGGGGTCTTGGGGGTGAAAAGTGGTGCGGTGACCTACAGATGAATAAATGCTGTACACAGGTACACAGTATATACAACCCCAATTCCAGTGAAGTTGGGACGTTGTGTAAAACAGAAATAAAAACAGAAGACGATGATTTCTTAATTTCTTAGAAATACTGCCCATTACTGTAATTCAAGTTTCACTAGTTCAACTAGTTACTGTGACATTATTTTACCTGACAACCATTAAAATTAACACATGTCTGAAATAAAGGTGAACATTTGTTTTTGTGAATTTACGTTATATTTCTGCAAATTAAGCAGCATCAGTGTTTTCCAAAATAACATTTTACAAGACTTTGATGCCAAAAAGTTTTACGATGTGCTAGAACTTTGAGCTTCTTTAGTTTTTAAACTGGGGCAACGTTCCCGACTCAGGCTGAATCAATGTACTATGTAGCAATGTAGTGTTGAACATGATGCAAAGGCGGTCATCATCATGTGTAAGAGCACTTTCAGGACTTCAAACTTTATTCACAGAAATAACACGTGACGCCTACAAGTTCAATTCTGCCTCACTCTTACAAGACTGCATCCAACCCCCCCCCAAAAGGGCCGAGCCTCAATTCACAATTCTAATGCTGTTTCTACCCTATGGAAGTAAACATATTAATCTATGATGCTGCTTATCCAGGTAGCTGCATCCTGCTTCATGCATGTTGATGTATTTTCATTGGTGTGTGCTGGATTCAGATGTGTACATGAAAAATATTGGATAATGACATTGGCACATCCCTATTTATGAGTTAAAAGGCAGCAGCAATACAGGCACTGCTGCTTAAGGAAAGCAATATGGGATCGCTCACGCAGAGGTACCTCTTTTACTCTTAAAATGCTTTCTGGTTATTCCAAATTCACACACTACTAAAGCATGTCAATCTTAGTCACAGCTGCATGGTTATTTTCCTAAAAGCAAATTTCCAGGCTCTAGTACCCAAAGGCCAACATTCCTTTTCTGTGCAACTACAAAAGGGACATAAACCATGGAAACTTAAGTAAAAAATACAAAAGCTGTCTCAAAATGTATGCATAAAATAAGTGTGCATTCAAAAGGGTATGACTCATTGCATACAGACCGTAATTTGTAGTGTTAAAAGTTCCACAATGCTTTCCCAACAGCAGGTAATGAAAGAGCAGGTTTGAACTGCATGTTGTGCCACTTCTTGCTACGGTGTTTACTCCACTTCTAGGAGTTTTCTTCCCACATTTGACCTAGTTCATAGTAACAGATTTGATTCTGGAGGTGTTAGACCATTGAGAAGAGAATTATTGGCGGAAGAAATCTTCACAGCCTCCAGACATGGAAAAATATCACAGGTGGCGGAGACTGCGGGGGTCATCCAAATCACCACTTCCCAATTGGAACCATCAGCTGTGGGACAATGGAGGGGCTGAATGCAATATGGTGCGTTTTTCCCCTGGCCTAACAGTTTGACCTCCTTGTATGAGTCAAGTACCAGGAGAGCTTGATAATAATTAAGGATCAAAAGTGATTCCCAAATCTTTACAGCTTCATAGTGGCGTAATTCCATGAGTTCTTTTCTGTTCCACCTTGCTGGTCACTGCTAGACGCATTCAGACAAAAGTAAGTGCTTAAGAGTTTCGATGTCCATTCAGAGGGGTGTTTCGCAAAGCAGGATTTCTCAGTTAGTCAGATAACTTAAGCCCAAACTTGAGGGTTGTCTAATAGATATGCTTATCAGCTCCTTTGCTTTTGCACAGGCTTGAATTTGAAATACCACCCAGGAGTAAAGTCTGACCAATACGGAGTGACATGCCTGTCACATTTACTGCACAACTGCATGACCTGAATCACAATTATTTGAGCTGATCACAATTATTTATGGTGACAGCGAACAGTTATATAGCATTTTGCAATCGTGTGTTTAGGCTGCAACAAGCAGAATGTGAATGTGGCTGCACTTTCATCTCTTGGCTTGAAGGAAATAAATCTTAAATAAGAAAGGAAATGCAACAAAAAAACTACCTTTAGAAGTCAGTGATGAATAACGTTTGACTTGATTTGAGCTGTTACTCAGTTAGCCTGGAGCTACTAAGCATTGACAGCTAGGAAGCAAGACCGCCAATCAGCCAATTTAGCTGCTTGTACTTTAATAGCTGTGCACAGTGAACCAAATAAAAGACAATCAGCCCCTTTTCACAGCAGCCATAAAATACCATTTCTGCCCATTCAGAAGGTTCCTCAGCTTCTGCACTAATAATTTAATTTTCTTCAATAATCTTGATAAAGCATATCTGAACTGTAGTGTGTGTGATTTGCAAATCTGAAATGAACTGGATTTTCATCGTTGTAGGTAAGCATGCTAGTTAACATCTAAACAGTCTTTTGATTGAGTTTAAATGTTATTTTTATATTTTATGGCACATGGCTTTTTTTTAAATATTGTGGCGAGCACGAGGTTTTCACTGGATTGGCCGCGTTGCGGCCCTCCAGTCAGAGTAGGAGGGGCCATGCAAATGTGGTTGTTGCCGTCTTCACCCTCTGCCAGAAGTGCAGCTAGCCTGATGGCCTGGGCACGGTTTTCCCCAGTTTGAGTAGTCTGGTTTCACTCTCCCTGCAGTATAAATGCAGTAAGTGAGTAGTAAACTAATTAAAGAGCACTGTTGGCAAAGAACACGTCTCCTGCCCCTGAGTCTCCCCGCTGGTCGTCACAACATCAAGAAAGCTGCGGTTGTGCTGTTCATTTTATTTCGACTGGAGTTTTTGGGATTCTTTTTACAGCAGGGGGTTCGCACCCCCCCCCTTCACCCTCGTTGCTCTCTAGCAGCTCAACACAGCATCACATTTCACTCACAGAAAGCCGACAAAGGCCTGGTTATTCTTATAAAATTGTGAAGGGGGAAATATTTCTTTTGATTATATTCATCAAAAATATCCAATTTGATTTCCATTTTGGTGGCAGAACGGACACAAGGTGGGCCTCCAGAACAAGTTCTCAAAAATCGTCAGCTCAGATTTCATGATCGTCACAAACCTACGAACACTGGACAATCTTCAATTTATGGTTGACTGAGCAGTTCTATGTTCAGTTTTATGAAGAAAGAAATGCTGGGATAGTGAAAAGCTCTGGTCCACACATGTCAGGGTCCAGTCCTCGCAGGCCGAAACACTGCAGACTTCAGCACAGTCTGTCATTTAACACCACTGATTAAGCTCATCGGCTAATTAGCAAGGCCATCATGAACTGAATGCAGACCCTCTGCAGCACGTTGGCCTGGAAGGTCCCCAGTTTTACATGCCTGCTTTGTTCTAAGCCATCAGTTTCTGGAACCAAGCATAAAAGTCCAAATGTTCTTACGTTCTAGAAGGAATCGGAGTGGAATGCTCATACAAATGGACAGACCAATAGATTCAGGACAGGTAGCCTGGACAAGACATTCCAGTACTGATTCAGTAATTCAGTCTGCATGAAATCTCATGCGATACTTTCACTGCTGTGAAATGAACTGGGTAGTGACCAATAGGAAGAGAGCAAAGGAACAACACTCAACTTTTAGTTTGCCGAGCTCACTGAGAAACACTGCCTCATGAAATACCCCCCAGGATTCGTCAGTGCCAGCTGTAGCCCAACCCGTCAGGTTGTGTAACCAATCAGAATGGTCCAAATGTTTGTATATTCCAAAGGCCAGATGGTATAATGTAGGAAATGCAAATGAACAAACAGGTAGCCAGGACAGGAGTCATACCAGCTCCACTTTAATATATATTGGGTAGTGTGGGTAAGCACTTTTAAGTATTACAAGTTAAACCTAAAACGATAAGGGGGTGACTAAAAAAGAAAGTAGGGGGAAAAAAAACATATTTTCTTTCAGTTCTGGCTGTGCTGGTGTGCAGATAAGGCTGTAGTGTCTGGGTATGTGTGCCTGAGTCCTTTATCAGCGGAGGAGAGCACCCTGAACCGTGACTAATACGGGTTCGGCTCTCCTCCTCCGGCCGCTCTGCAGACAGGGGCCCGCGGTGTGTCAGCGCTCCATCTGCTGACCCTTCTCCGAGGACGAGGAGAAGGTTGCCCCACCTCCCCACATGGTCGTTGCATGGTCAGCGAGCTGGGTGTCCCTCCTCCCCTCCACCTGGAGGTGAAGCACTCAAGCACTGCAAGGTCCTTCTTAACCAAACTCGCAACACAACCCAGCAAACAGATGGTAAACCCACATATACCTAAAAAATAAAGCTTCCTTTTTGCTTCTTGGCTTACATGTAAGGTTCTGGGAAAACATTTCATAGGCAATATGCGGAGATCCTTTAAAAGGGTTCTTCACAATTGTACATCTTACTTACAAGAAAGGATCTTCAAAAAAACATCCATTGAAAAGTTGTTCAGGGAACTGAAAGTTCATCACTTCAAAGAACCCTTTTTGCTACTTTATTTCCAAGAGCACAAAGACCAGCAACCCATCTCCACACTGGCCTGCACAATCTGATAAAAAGGCCCTATTGAAGGACCTCTCCATTGCTAGCAGTCCAGCGTGACCTCCGTTCTGCGTTTGTTTGTGTGTACGCCGATAAAGAATGCATTAAAACAATGGAAAAGGGGAACATTTGGATGACTGACATGAAAGGCAAAGTTCAAAGGGATTGTGAATTACAGCGGGTTGCATCATGTGAGGCACTGGGGAATCAGTTGCTGAGGAAAATGAGTTCTCAGATTTGAATAGAGCGCAGCAACACGAAAACGGCTAGAAATTGCATCTAAATCTCAACCTGTTTAATATATTCTGACACGAGCGTGATGACAAAAATGTGTTCCAGTCAGATCTAAGACAAAACAACAGAAATACAAAATAAATAAGTGGAAAAGAAGATTCATGCTAACAATTAGCATTTTCATGAGCCCTTTTTCGCCGTTCGGTTGCATATAGCTGTGTGTTATTTGTCACTGTTTATTTTCTTCATTTAAAAGTGCAAACAGCAGAACTGAAGTACTTGTATGCAATTACGTTTGAAGTAATGCGACTGCACAGTCATGTATCTCTGTAAATTGAAAAATGTGAAAGAAAACTGTTTACACACGCTCTTAAATGTAGGTCTGACAGAAAAATCTCCCTTAGGTTTTCATAGCCTGACCATGACGGTCTAATTGGAGCTTGACTTCAAACCGAAAGCCACATGAACACACCCTCTGATCACCACACGACCTCGACACTGGGCTAAACACAGGGCGTTTCCCTTCAGCAGGAACATAATAACACCCTTCTATTTCTGTAGCAGCAGATGGGAGCTGGTTGTACGTTACGCTCCACTTTTCAATCCTCTGTTTGATTCACTTTTGTGGGGACGCAGCGTTTTATTTTGGTTCGGGTGTCACTGCAAGGTCCTTTCACCTTTAAAATGAACTGCGCCAAAATGAGTTCAAATGAAAACGAAGCTGCAAAGCTGGCACGCTCAAGAACACCGTGCGGGGCTGGTCAGCAGGCTGTGAGGGCAGCCGATGATCATGCTGCAGCCATTATACAGTCATTTAACGCACTTTTATGAGAAGTCTGGGCCATGTTTGATGGAGGTACACTGAGTGGGTTTGGAAAATTGCCACCTCTGCTTGATTTTGCTTTCTGATTGCAATTTTTAACCTCTCAGAACGGAACAGCAGGTTTGGAAAGACCATCAGAAAAAGAGTGACTGCATGAAAAAGCATATTTTTGGTTGAAATATGCATATAAAACACTGATTAGGCACAGCTTTAGCAATTCCCCGTCTTGGAAAACAACAAATGTGTTTAAGGTGGGCTCAATTGCAAGGTCTTCCTCCTTTCTGCCTGAAGCAAGTGTGAAAAAGGTAGAAGATGCGAACAATCAAATGTTCCTCAATATTCAAATATGCATGAATTTTGATTGCACTCAACTCCTCAATTCCCCACAATTCCCTATGCAAGCAGGGTAAAGCCCCTCTGGGAAGAAACTCAATAAACGTCTTTACAAACTATGAGCAACAGGCGAATCAGAAATCTGCAGGGCCTATAAGTGCCAGCCAAGACGGAAAATATTGATGGAGACAGCCGCATGCTGTTCAGCTGTTTTAGGCTTTGATTGAGTTTATTTGACAACTTGGTAGAACATTCTCAAGCATAACCTGATAAAGCTTAAAAGCTTATTTCCACTGTAACCATTCTGGAAGGCACCCGCAGCAAATTTATCAGTTGGCCAGAAATAATCCAGACAGGCCACCCAAGCCTTATATGCCAACCTGTAAACATTTGATTTAACAATGACAACCCAAAGCTGCCCTAAAGCATAAACGTACCATACTACAGACAAAGCAGAGCCACAGGTAATCAGTATCTCAACTGCAAAGACAGACTAGACTAGATAACAGGGATGCGAGAAGGTGTTTTGAGATGGGGTGCTGACATTTTAAGCAATATCTATTTTTTGGACAATTTACATCTAACAGAGTGAGTCGTGCAGGGCTATAATGAGGTGAGAGAACAACAACATATATACACTATATTTCCAAAAGTATTCACTCACCCATCCAAATCATTGAAGTTCCAATCACTTCCATGGCCACAGGTGTATAAAGCCGAGCCCCTAGGCCTGCAGACTGCTTCTACAGACATTAGTGAAAGAATGGGTCGCTCTCAGGAGCTCAGTGAATTCCAGCGTGGTACCGTGATCGGACGCCACCTGGGCAGCAAGTCCAGTCGTGAAATTTCCTCACTACTAAATATTTCACAGTCGACTGTCAGTGGGATTATATCAAAGTGGAAGTGATTGGGAACGACAGCAACTCGGCCACAAAGTGGTCGGCCACGTAAAATGACAGAGCGGTCAGCGGATGCTGAGGGGCATAGTGCGCAGAGGTCACCAACTTTCTGCAGAGTCAATCACTACAGACCTCCAAACTTCATGTGGCCTTCAGATCAGCTCAAGAACAGGGTAGAGAGCTTCATGGAATGGGTTTCCATGGCCGAGCAGCTGCATCCAAGCCTTACATCACCAAGCGCAATGCAAAACTTTGAATGCAGTGGTGTAAAGCGCCGCCACTGGACGCCAGAGCAGTGGAGACGTGTTTTCTGGAGTGACCAATCACGCTTCTCCATCTGGGAATCTGATGGACGAGTCTGGGTTTGGCAGTTGCCAGGAGATGGTACTTGTCTGTCTGCATTGTGCTGAGTGTAAAGTTTGGTGGAGGGGGGATCATGGTGTGGGGTTGTTTTTCAGGAGTCGGGCTCGGCCCCTTAGTTCCAGTGAAAGGAACTCTTAAAGCTTCAGCACCAAGAGATTTTGGACACTTTCATGCTCCCAACTTTGTGGGAACAGTTTGGGGACGGCCCCTTCCTGTTCCAACATGACTGCGCACCAGTGCACAAAGCAGGTCCATAAAGACGTGGATGAGCAAGTTTGGTGTGGAAGAATTTGACTGGCCTGCACAGAGTCCTGACCTCAACCCCATAGAACCCCTTTGGGATGAATTAGAGAGATTGCAAGCCAGGCCTTCTCATCCAACATCAGTGTCTGACCTCACGAATGTGCTTCTGGAAGAACGGTCCAAAATTCCCATAAACACTCTCCTAACCCTTGTGGAAAGCCTTCCCAGAAGAGTTAAAGCTGTTATAGCTGCAAAGGGTGGGCCGACATCTTATTAAACCCTATGGATTAAGAATGGGATGTCACTGAGGTTCATATGCGTGTGAAGGCAGACGAGCAAATACTTTTGGCAGTACAGTGTATGTTACTGACATGTCAAACCAATGAGGCAAATGAGCTGAGCAGCGACCAATCAGATTGATGATATGCAGTGTGGTAGTCAAGCTGCACTGAGATTCAACACTCAAACGCACATCTAGCATCAGATATTATGGTTGAAAAGTGAAATGATATATTCAAAATTCATAACATGGGACGTTATTATGCTTTCTTGTGGGCAAATCAACCTGCTTCTGTTTTAGGGACTTGCCACAACAGAGGTCAACATCAAGGGAAGTGATTGTCTCGCTGTAATGAAAGCACAGTGCTAACAATAGTGCATGGCTACTGCAGTTTTTTTTTAATATGTAAACCAAACATACAGTAAATAAATAAATCTACCAATACACAAGCACACATGGGTGCATTCGAATGATTTTAAATTTTAATTCTTTCATTTTTTTGTCGTTTTTAGCAGTCACAGCTAAACAATCCTGAAACCTGAGGTTGTTGCAGCCCACTGAGCACCCCTACTTCCAATGTCCCTGCTGATTAATACTGCTAAAAAGAAGTCCATTTAAAACATGATAGATGAATGAATAACATCAGGCCCTCTGAGCCCTGATACAGCCAGGTATATATGAAGTATACTGCAATATGTTCAACAGTATAGTGATATAAGTACAGGCTGGATGAGTCCAACAGCCTGATGCACCTTTCAGAACAAAAGAGCTTGCTTTGTTACCTTTGAACAAATAAAAGATATGACTCCCTCTATCTGCAGCATTTTCAGGAAAACAATAACAACAACAAAAAGACTTTCTAATACCCAAGAAGTATGAAATAAAACCATTTATATCACAAAACATACACTCACCAGCCACTTTATTAGCAATAACTAGCTTGTGGGTCCACTTTACTGACCAAGCTCAAAGTTCAGTGTATAGAGTTATAAGGAGTTATAAGGTGGGAGGACCGCATAAAGTGGCCAGTGGGTGTACGTACAAGGTAAGTGTTTATAATAAAGTGGCTGGTCCTTGTATAACAGTACAAGAGGTGTATGCAAAGGGAAAATAGTGCACGCTGAAATGTCCACTCTTTTTTACACAATTCTATAGCCTAAGAATAGCTCAGCCAGTTTGCACTGAGGTTCCTGTAATTACTAAATAACAAGTCCTAGTATGTAATAAGTAATACTGTGATTTTAAGGTATCAGGTATTGTTTAAATCTAAGAGGCTCTTCCTCTTCACACAACACGATTCCTCACTTTATATAGGGGCAGTCGTGGGCTGGAGGTTAGGGAACTGGCCCTGTGACCGGAAGGTTGCTGGTCCAATCCCCAGGGCCGAGAGTCCATGACTGAGGTGTCCTTGAGCAAGACACCTAACCCCCAACTGCTTCCTGGGTGCAGTGGATAGGGCTGCCCACCACTCATTGCTCATTGCCCACTAGTGTGTATGTGGTGTTTCACTTCACGGATGGGTTAAATGTGGCGGTGGAATTTCCCCGTTTGTGGGATTTAAAAAGTATCACTTAACTTATGAGCAGTCCTGTTAGAAAACTGTGATTGGCTGAGTCATGTTAAAAGCCGTTGTATACACACTAACATATGAACATTATCTGAATTAATATGCCAGACTATTAAAAACAGTTACATTGCTTGGCAACAATAGCCTACAGTTAATAGTTGTTTATTGCAACAGCGGTGGATGAAAACTACTTAAGTACAGTAACGAATTACACTTACTTAGTTACTGTCCACCACTGCATTGCAATTATTCTTCCTTGAAAACTGGTGGATTTTATCAGTGATTCTGTTGCCATTTTATTAAAGCAATAACCTGCACACAGTTGGTTTTTTACCACTTATTTGTTTTTTTTTTTTGCTTTGTGCCTAAAATCACCCCTTTATTACAGTAGAACACCTGTAACACACACCCACTGGTGTCGTATTGCTTTATTCTACCTATTTGATTGTTTTTATTATATATTTGCGCTTGGTAAAGTGACCTTGGGTATGAGAGAGACAATATTGAAATGAAATAAAAAAGCAAACTAGTTTGCATTTGAGATTGTCACCAGCTACAAGGACCTTTTAAGGACCTTATAGTGTGGAGTACAGTGCCTGATCCACACACTATCCTTCTACAGAGAAGAAGGTGCAAGAACACATCCCTTTCTCAAGAGAACTGCCTGTCGTCCAGAGCCCCTCACAGCTTCTACACAAGCCATCTGTAGAAAGCATCTTCACCAGCAACATCACAGTCTGCTGCTGCAATTGCAAAGCTCTCTAGAGAGTGATGAAATCAGCGCAGCGCATCACTGGGACACCACTCCCCCTCATCTCCCACATCGATCAGGGACCCCACACAACCCCCAGCCGAGACCTCTTCACATTACTGCCATCTGGCAAACAGAACCGAGCATCCGGTCCAGCAGCAGCAGCCTAAAGCACAGTTTCTACCCCAGAGCCATCAGGCCTCTCAACCTGCCTCCTACCTGAACTCATAATTAACCACCCCATCCCACGCCACCACCCCGCTGGCACTTTAAAGCCATTATAAAGCGTCTTCATTTATTTAACTTGGACTTCAACAAGCCATTTGCGAACTCTATTGTCTGTAGCATTTTAATCTTTAATGCCTGTTTGCACTGTTTAATGCTCTACTCCCAGTATTTTACAGTCTGGCTTTTTACACTCTTAAAAGTGAAGTGTTCTTCGGCGCGATGCTAGAACAGGGCTGGCCAATGTGTGGTACAAGGGCCAAAGTTGACCATTAGGGACATCTATTTTGGCCCGTCACAAAGATGCCTCAAAGGGGCATTTTACCAATTTTTCATGATTTCTGCACAATACAAATATGACAATTGTTATGTTGTGACAGAAACCCAGCAGATGAGAGGTTAGACAGTTTATTCATCTACCTAGCAGCCAAGGCAACAAAAGAGTAGTCCAAGTTCAGTCCAAATGTCCAATAACAAACCCAAACAACCAGCAAAAGTACCAAAAAGGGAAAGGCAACAGACGTAGTCAAAAACACGAATCCAAGCGGTCAAAATCACGGTTAAACAAGAGACAACAAGGAGAATACACTCAGTAAGTTTCAGAGAGAGAACAATACCTCGCACTGACTGATTGTCAGACCCAGGCTTTAGTACTCTGTGAGCGCAGATAGGTGCACGAGCCAGGAGTCACAGGATCTCCCAGGGTATTCTGGGAGTTGGAGTTCAACTGATGAGTTGAATGCATGACAACAATTTTGCTATGACCAGTGAATTTACACGTGTTTTGAAAATGGTTTGAAAAAAAGTTCTTTAGGGGCTGGTTTGCCTCACAAAGCCCTGTATGTGCCTTTCTGAATGTTTTAGGCCAAAGCTCATCATAAAATAGTGTCTCAGGCATCAGGCACTGTATTCACTACCATTTGTGTAATAACTATGTGAGGGAGCTTTTAGAGGTGTAAAACATTTCATACATCTGGTTCCTATCACCACCACTGTGAGCAATTCTGACTCGTTAAGCTTCTCTACACTGGAGCATTTCAAACCACACTTTTAAAATATTGAAAAATCAATTAAATTGAATTTTTAGCAAACTTGGGCTTATTCATTATTTAAAAACTACAAATAAATATATATTGCATCTGCATTTTTTTTGTCCCTCAGACCTCCCTCCACAAATCATTATACTTTAACCCTCTAAGACAAGGCTGGGCACCCCCTGCTATACAGGAACCCATTTTTGCTTCCCAAAATAGCCTCTCAATGGATGGATCCTTCGACAACAGTTGTTCAGATGTGCAAGAGTGTCTATATTCCATAAGGATTCTATACCGAACAAAGCCTCCACCTAGAACTGTACACCAAAGCCAAGATCCAGGTGCAGTGATACACATTTTCAGGTTCAATGCAGTTTTTGATTTGGAGGTCAAGATTGATTGATGTTTTATGTCTTAACCATTTCTTGATTCTACAGAGCTCAAATTATTTACTACACAGATTTAGCTCCGATAAATAAAAGCTCTCAAATCGAAATGCTCCAGCTCTCTAATAAAACAAGAACCCCAGAAATCACTATCTCTGGAATTTATAAGCATCTATAAGCTAAGCCTCCTCCCCCTCACCCATATCACTCAGGCAGACTGCCCCAAAAGACTAGACACCTTAAGAAAAGACCAAGGGGGGGGGGGGGGGGGTATCTGCTTTTATTGGCTGTTTATTATGTACAATTAAATGTCCAGGAAACTGTTTCTTCTCTTTGTGCAAACATGTGCAATAGACATCTGAAGTTGTTCTGTAGTCGGCTTTATGCCCAAATAGAGAACTCCTGGTGTAGGCAGGCGATCTCTATGAGAAAAAAAGGGTGCTGCTTTTGAATATTGCTATTGTGTCCTGTATTAAACAAAAATGTTCTAACCACATAATCTGCATAACATTCTCTGGATCTTCTAAATTATGAGCTCATTCTAGACCAACATCAGCTGCTCAAACGGCAACCTAACTACCACATTTAACAAAGCCAGCTGGTTTTGTGGGGTATTTTAGTGAGGGTGTCTTAGTGTTAGGGTACCTAAACACTAGGCAATGCAAGCAGGTAGTGGTGGTCTACATGGCGTATACACCCATCCTCATTCTGAGTGGTTGACGTGCCTCCATTGTCAGAATCCATTGCAGCAAAAGTTCAAATATTTGTTTTTTTTCCAAACGTTTGATAGAGCATCTTTTCACTCATTTCTAGTCCAACCCAGCTAACGCAACGTCCTAACTGAAATACACTGGGGGACTGCGGCTCTGACGCTGCGTCAGCCTCTAGTGTGTAGATACCCTTATGATGTCAATTCAGTATGCAGCAGTGTTAGCTTGCATGTAGAAATATTTGTATTTTATTTCCTTAAAGACCTTGTAATTCAGAGGATCCAGTCATATTTGGAGGAAAAATTGATCAGCTTTGGCGCATTTTGGTCACCAAAGGTAATATTTGAAACTCGCCACTCATTTTTCTCATTTTCTCTAATATGAGCATGATGCTGTCCATGGAACTTCAGCCTATTGATATGAAAATACATTGGACTTTGACTTTCATTTGACTTTGAAAATACCAAAAAGCGGTTTCCCAAAAGGACTTGAGCACAAGCTAGAGGCTAGAAAATCTGACTCTGCTGCTGACTGGCATGTTCTTTTAAATCTCAGCAAAACTCGATAATGTACGGTTAACAAAGCAGCCACACATTTGAAACAAATCTGCAAAGCAATCCTGGTACACAGCTGCCCTACCACAGCTTGAATTGTTCAGCTGTAGAACTTAAATGCATTTCTTTCTCCTCCCAGTCTGGACCTGCGTATTGAACAGTCTGCGTCCTAAAGAATCCGTGCGGCTCCCCTTCACAATGTCACCGTAGAGAAAGCAGATTCTGCTGGACCAAGGCAGATTGCTGCAGCAAACCACAAATGCTGACAGATGGCTTCTCAACCTTTTCACTGGCAGCTATTGTGGTTACAAGGGAGCCCTGAAAGAAAACCTCCCATTTGGAAGTATTTTTGGAGTTGTTCTTGGTGTGTGAGGATTGTGGGCTCAAAATAACTTTTGAACTTTAAGCACGCATGTGGAGCAATGACACTGAACTCAATAAACAAGGCTTTAATAATATAACTAATCCAGAGTGATTAGATGATTGTAATATGTAAGGGAAGCCGCTGAAGTCTCAACACTGCATCTGCAGGGGCCCAGCTGTCATCTATGAATGATTTCACTCTCGACTGCTTAAGTATTCCATTAGAATTAAGCACGCAGGATTATTCATCTCTGAAATTTCCGATGTGCAAAATAATCTTCGGGGCAAAGAGTAAAACGCAGCGTTTGATTGAAGTATGTTCTTGGAAGAAAATAAACAGAGATAATGAAACAGAGATAATTGAAACTATATGCTGTCACAGGCAAAACTTCCCTCATCTTATTAGAAAGTAAAGCAACACTTAAAAATGGGAATCTTCAGTGGTTCTTTAGTAAAGGTAGTGACTTTATGCACTGCATGTATTTTTCCACTGCAGTACCAGGACCTTTGGAACCAGAAAACTGTAACGGCTTTATTACATTTTCTGTGCTCCAGTGCTGAAAAGTTTAGAAACATCTGGAACCAGAAAACTGTACCTGCTTCTTTCCAAAAGTCATCAGTCCAGTGCAAAAAAAAGTCCAGAACCTTTGGAAACAGAAAACTATAACTGCTTTTTTAAATTTTCAGCATTCCAGTGCTGAAAAGCCCAAAACATTTGGAAGCAGAAAATTATAACTGCTTTCCCCATTGGTCATCGGCCCAGTGCTGAAAGTTCAAAAACATCTGGAATGACAGAACCGCAATTGCTTTTTCCAATGGTCGCCAGTCCAGTACCGAAAGTTCCGGAACACCTGGATTAAGAAAACGAACTGCTTTTTCCAATAGTTATCGGTATAGTGCTGAAAAGTCCAGAACATTTGGAACCAGAAAACTTACTGCATTTTGCAATAGCCATCAGTCCAGTGCTGAAAGTTCCAGAACTTTTGTAACCAGAAAACTATAACTGCTTTTTGCAATGGTCATCGGTCCAGTGCTTAAAAATGTTCACAACATTTGGAACCAGAAAATTGTAAATGCTTTTTCCAGTGATTATCAGTACAGTACTGAAAGTTCCAGAACATTTGGAATCACAAAACTTGAACTGCGTTTTTCAATGGTAATCGGTCCAGTGCTGGAAGGTCCAGAACATCTGGAACCGGAAAACTGCAACTGCTTTTTTTCCAGTGGTCATTGGTCCAATGCTGAAAGTTCCAGAACATTTGGAACCAGAAAACTGTAAATGCTTTTTCCAGTGATTATCAGTACAGTACTGAAAGTTCTAGAACATTTGGAATCACAAAACGTGAACTGCGTTTTTCAATGGTAATCAGTCCAGTGCTGGAAAGTCCAGAACATCTGGAACCGGGAAACTGTAACTACTTTTTTCCAATGACAATTTAGTGAATCCTCTACTATTCCAGGTGAAGATCAAGTCTTCAAGCATTATAACATGTCAGTAAACCCAGGAGTGTCAGCTCTAATAGCATGTTGATGGGTTGATTTTAAGAACTATTACTCTGTAAAGAGTTTGCTAAGGTGACATTAGGTAGTTGAAAGCTAACACTATTAGGATTTTTACTAGTGCCCACAGAACAAGTGCTTTTGTTCATGTTTTCATACTCGCCAGAGAAAAATGATTCTGCGTAATTATATCTGTGTGAGTGAGGACAGAATAGAGGAGTAAATATTTTCATATGAGCCAATAAGCTAACCAGCAAGAAGGACAGCTAATTAGCCAAATTAGACGCTTTAACGTTGTTCTGACTGTTCCAGCTGTTACTGAACCAGGTGGAAAATCAACTCATCAACGAGTTCCAGCGCTTGTTTCTGAGTGTGCATTGTAAAAAGTTCTTTTTGTCCAAAAGTTTGTAGACACCTGATCATCCAATGTTTCTTCTCCTGACATCAAAGGTATTAATGTGGATATGAACACAAGTGTCACCGATGGGTGCAACTGAAAGTAGACAAAGTAGATGTCTGGATACTTTTGGAATCATATAAATCCATGTTCTTTTCAATTCAGTAAATGGCTCTTGTATATGCCACCCTAACATCCATCCATCCATCCATCCATCCATCCATCCATCCATCCATCCATCCATTTTCTAAGCCGTTTCTACGTCAGGGTCGTGGGGGGGTGCTGGAGCCTATCCCAGCAGTCTTCGGGTGGAAGGCAGGATACACCTATGACAGGTCGCCAGTCCATTGCAGGGCAGACAGACAGACAGTCACTCACACCCAGGGGCAATGTAGCACGTCCAATTGGCCTGACTGCATGTCTTTGGACTGTGGGAGGAAACCGGAGAACCCGGAGGAAATCCACGCAGACACGGGGAGAACATGCAAACTCCACACAGAGAGGACCCTGATCACCCGGCCGGGGAATCGAACCCAGGCCCTCCTTGCTGTGAGGCGACAGCGCTACCCACCAGACCACCGTGCCGCCCCGCCACCCAGTGCTACTTATATATTGTGAATTACATAATTCTAATTGTTATGTTATTAGTGTCATACAGCCCATATTAATGTGTTGTTAAGATTATAGTAATTTTATAAATTAGTCCACAAAAAAAATAACATGATTATATCACACGTGTGATTGAAAAATGAAAAACAATATATAAAAAATGACAATTTGGACCCAACAAAATTAAAAACAAATGCTTCAAAATCAGGCTTTCAGGGTCTGATTCTCCCTAAACAGAAATAGATACATCATCCTAGTACAACTAAACTTAATGTTTATATATATACACACACATATATATATATATATATATGTAATGTAATAATATACATAATATATAATGTAATAGCATGATTGTCATTCTCATTGTACTTAAACTCTGCAAGTACTGTATTATTAATACTCTTAGTTCAGTACTAAGCTTTGTTTGGAAACAAAAAGGTTGAATTCCCGAAATGGCCAACAGAAAATTATCCAATCAGGATTTTCTTCTCCATGGTATCTAGGTAGATAGAAGCTACCTCACCCATTGGTTAGGACTTCAGGAGCTGAACTAACGGCCTAACGGCAGATTTTTCTCCAGCATTTACAATGGATTCCTAACAGCACCTGAAACATCTATGTAGAACCTGTTATACATTGTTCTTAAAAAAATTTAAATTGTTCTATATGCCACTAAACAGGGTTCCGCATATGTTACAAGTCATAGACCCTTTTTTGGTACTTTATAGATTTTTTTTTTAGCTCAGAGTTAAATGCTGCACGGGAACGGTGTTGAACTCTTGGACGCTGTGCTTTGTACAGCTCACCCTCACCTCAAGGTTACAACAGGCAGGCAATGTTAGGTAAATGAAATACTCAAGGAAGACATAAGTCTCATTAAAGCCCATAAAGGACATCCCTAATAAAATCCTTGGCCTGACATTAAGCAGCTCTCTCCAGTGATGGCTGATTAATTGGAGGTGCAAGTGAAAGCCTGCGAGAGAGCTTAGATCCTGCGCATGCACTTTATCCCAGCATGTCCTTGCAGACGGGAAGAATGTGTTTGGACTTACTTAGCAAGACGCCGCCCACCATTCTTAGCCCTGAGCCCACTCTTTCTGCTTACCACCAAAGCCACAAAAGGAGCAGGGTGAATGCTTTTTATAAGCCCTTTTATGACCAACAATACACAATAACATGCTGCAATTTTGTATTTATTACCTTTCACCAGTGTGAATTTTCAGGGCCTGATTTTCTCTAAATAGAAATAGATATGTCATTTTAATACAGTCATACGTAATGTTTATATATATCTATATATATATATATATATATATATATATATATATATATATATATATGTGTGTGTGTGTGTGTGTGTGTGTGTAATGTAATAATATAAGTAAGTTATACTTTTTTGATCCCACAATCGGGGAAATTCCACCTCCGCATTTAACCCATCCGTGAGCACACACTTGCCCGGAGCGGTGGGCAGCCATATCCACCGCGCTCGGGGAGCAGTTGGGGGTTAGGTGTCTTGCTCAAGGACACCTCAGTCATGGACTGTTGGCACTGGGGATCGAACCGTCAACCTTCCGGTCACAGGGCCAGATCCCTAACCTCCAGCCCATGACTGCCCCTAGTTATGTAATATATAATGTAATAACATGATTGTACTGTATGGTTGGAAACAAAAAGGTTGAATTCTTGAAATGGCCAACAGAAAATGATCCAGTCACGATTTTCTTCTCCATGGTAGCTAGGTAGATACAGCAAAGCTAGCTCACCCATTGGTTAGGACTTGAGGAGCTGAACTTAAGGCCTAACAGCAGATTATTCACCAACACTGATTTGATTTACAACGGGTGAAACAACTGTGTAAGGCAAAAATGTCTCTCTAGGCCTTCTGGAACTCCTAAACATGCCACCAACTAAGAAAAGTCGTGGTAAACTGACCGATGTGTTTTAGTCAAATGCTAGAAATGGAAAACTGTGCCAGTTCTATGCCAGGGCTCTTAACTGAAGGTGCTACATACAAGGTGAAATATATGTTAATGCCTGTTTCAAGCATCAAATTAAACAGGTAATGTTTTTACAAACTTAGTGCTAACATTCTACATGAATTCCTTAGGGGATCTAGGAGAAAACTGCACTATTGAAAGTGTTTTTTCCTCGATTTAGCCATATCTAGTAGTCATGGTCCACCACTGCTTTTCATTCGTTCAGCTGACAAACAACTGGACAACTTCTGTCAAAAGCACAAATTCTGAACATTCAATTAACGCCACACCTGTGGTTGTAAGTAGAAGCATTTTGATTTGAAGATACCGCCGTGGTCTTGTTTCGCAAAATGAAAACACCACCCTTTACATTTTTGTCACTTGACACGGAAATGAATGGAAGAAAATCAGAAGTGTGGAATCTGTTGATATGGAATTTTTCATCGTGTAAGTAACCATGTAATTATGCAATTACATATAAAAGAAGCGCAAAACAAAAGTCATAACTCTCAGCTTCAGACGGAAAACTATGGGCTGGGAAAGCAAAACAACGTTTCCATCACAGGTTAAGTGGTAGTGTAGTCAATGTTTGAAGTAAGGCATCTGGGAAATGTGTAATGTGCTTGCCATAACTTGAAACCACTGTTTCCAAGCTGATGCCACCAATCAAACAACAGTTAAGAGACACTCTACCATTATGTTCTTCTTATCCTTTAAGAGCATCAAAGAAAAGCAGGCAATAGAAAAACTCAAGTCGAAGGAGGAGGTTGGCGGGGAGTACCTGCGAAGCACAGCGGCTGTCATTCTGAAAGGTCAACTTGAAAACATAAAGCATGCGTGAAAAGAGCTTTAGCCTCTTAAGCATCATCGTGCCGTCATGTGACGCCGGCATCATCCACTTGAGCAACAAACAGGAAAGCACAACAATAAGAAGCTCATTGGCATGCGCTTCTTGCCGTTGCCGGGAAAATACAGTTAGCACCTTGACAGATTCAATGTCACTTCCGCGGGGCCTGGGTGCACCAGCCTTTTAATAGGTTATATAAAGGCTATATGTCATGTGAACCAACAAGCTAGACTGATAATGATTTAAAAGGCTGCGAGAGACAGGCGCTATAAAAGGGTTCTGACAGCTGGTCTACAATGCTCCGTTTCCGACAGGATGTCAGCATCACAGAACAATACGTCCCCATGTCACCTCCAAATAGGCCGTGCTTGACTGAAAGCCTGATTGGTCCCATAAATTCTGCTTCTAATTACATCCACAAAAGGCAACACAAGCCCTCTTACAAGGCTTTTCGGGTGACTGTTGAAAGAAACAATGAACACCGCTGTCATACCACTTTGCATATCGTGACGAGCTCATATGTCATTGTGATGGCTTAATATACCATAATTAGGCCATTGTAAACGTCTCGTAGCAGGGCAACAGCAATGTGTTCAGCTATCAAAAATATGTTTTAGTTTAAGAAGACTGCACTGATGTCAGCAGAAAAAGGATGTGATTAAAATTGGAAGGTAACTCGCTGAGCAGAGGCTAATGGCTGAAAACAAAAACAAACATCCATCATGTAGCCGCTGCGTCCACAAATGATTATTTTTATGCCACTGTAAAAAATTTCAGAGCAAAATGACGATGCATTATTGGCCACTTGCTGTGTTACTTTGACAATAATTTACTATAGTAACAGTGGGATGTAGCTGCATTCTAATGTACACTTACAGTAATAAGCTTTAATTCAAATACAGTAATCTTCTGTATTTTTATGTAACAACTGTTAAAGTAATGGAACTGATTAGCCAGTGTATACAAATATGCATGCACGTAACCTTTGCCTAGAATTTGGACACGCATGACCAAAATGTGTATCTGGCAGAACCAATAAGCAGTTTGTGTCAACACCTCCAGCACTTAAAAAGGATCCAGCATAAAAGACTTCAAAACACCGGAACTTAAAATTGCCAGAATGAAATGACTTAAAATGTTTTTATTAAACTGTTTACAACTATTTACCTCTCATCTGCTGACATATCCTACAACATTGTGCTTTACAGCCCACGGTCATTTCTCGTGTTATTACAGAAAAGATGGAGTTGATTTCACAACAAGATGATAAAAGCAATATTATACTGTGAGAAGATGAGGTTGTGATAAACACAATTAACACTGTCATTAACACTGTAATGATTTACCAAGGAACACTTT
The DNA here is from genome assembly GCF_015220715.1 of Pygocentrus nattereri. Taxonomy (NCBI): domain Eukaryota; kingdom Metazoa; phylum Chordata; class Actinopteri; order Characiformes; family Serrasalmidae; genus Pygocentrus; species Pygocentrus nattereri. The sequence goes on along the minus strand of NC_051227.1, from coordinate 37,098,156 downwards.
GTACAATGGAGAGAAAAAGGAAATGCATGTCATCCATCACCACTACCACTGTGGTTGGTATAGTGTAGTGGGTAACACCTCTGCCTTCTACGCTATAGACTGGGTTCAAGCCCCCTACACTATACCAATAAGAGTCCTTGGGCAAGACTCCTAACACCACCTTCGCCTACCTGTGTAAATTGGTCAAATCGTAAGTCGCTCTGGATAAGAGCGTCAGCCAAATGCCGTAAATGTAACCACTACAATGGTGATTCAGCCTAATGTATAACAGTTAATGCCCAGAACAGGGGGGCTCCAGTATTTGCACAGACATGCTCCGCCCACAAATACCTTCTCTTATAAGAACTGGTGACAGGTTGGATGAGCTTTTCAGAATGTCAGCAAAAATTTTAACAACTTGGTCAAAATATGTACATTTAGAGTACATGAGGCTGTAGTGGCCTCACGGCAGGGCTGAATGGGCAATGATGGGCCGTCCAGATATGATTTTAGAGGGAATGTATTGAGCAATGTTAGATATCTAGGTGGTGATGAGCGACATTATATTGACTGAGGAGCAGCTCACTTTTTCTTTTTTCCGTAAAGAAGACACCATCCTGCCTTCTTGCTGTCTATTTGCAGGGTTTCATCTACAGCTGCATGCAAAAGCTACGTACGACACCCCTGGTCAAATGACATGTTTTACTGGTTTTCTTAGAGAAAATAGGTGAACATCCTCTACAGAGAACACACATTTTAAAGCTTAATTACTTAGTACTTATTTACCACTTACTACTGATTAGTTTATTCACTGAAATGGAACATATTGGTGAAAAAAGACTTAACTGTAAAAATTATGGAACATATTGTGTTTATATAACATGTTAAATAGAATATGTACACTGACATATATTTTGACCTCAATCATATTATTTTGTATGCAAGACTGAAAAAGCATATTTCATTACAGGGCCACTGTCATGTTATGTAATATTCTGCAGTGCAGCACTGCATCCCTCAGCCTCATTGGTTTGACAGAATTCATCAGTTTATATCCTATTTATGTGTTCATCATCACAATTCCCATGCATTACACAAATATGTCAGTCTCCCTCACAGCTATAACGAACTCCACTGATGTTGAGGCTAATTAATACAGTCGTGGTATTCGACTTCCTAGCAGTATCCTGAGCCGTCTGGCTTGGTTCTGTATTTGTGAGCAAGTGACAGGAAAAAAGCAGGTGTAGTTGGTCCAAACTTCTTCCCAACTTCAAGGTACATCATCATTAAGAGGATCTTCCTTCTTTAAAAATTGGCTAAACATGGGAAAAATCTTAATCTCCTACATAAATATTTATAAACGCTTACTCCAATAGGTTGTCATACGGGCTGCTTTTGCAACTTTAATGTCAAGGTGACAACATCTGCATCAGATGACACTGATATTTTTCTGACATTAGGCTGTCATGCTGGTCTGAGGTTAAACAGACTCTGTGACTCAGTGTACGTCACAGTGACATTAATGTAATTATAAAATAACATAGCTTCCCAGTTGTTTATGCTTCAGTAAATAGTTTTATTGCACCATTTGTAATATTTAAGCTGTCATCAGCTTTATATCACTGATATTCACTAAACTACAACCTCAGTTGACATATCATGCTGTAATTCCACACAAAAAGCAGTCATGAAAATCGTATGTTGGAAAAAAATCGATGCTATCTGACAGGTTTTATGCCAGCGTGACTGCAAAGTTGACAAAAGCGTCCACGGCCATCCTCTACCACGATAAGCCTCTATAAATGTTTGCAATGGCACGGTGGATAGCGCTGTGACCTCAGGGCCTGGATCTGATCACCCAGCCAGGTGGTCAGGGTCCTTTCTGTGTGGAGTCTGCATGTTCTCCCACAGTCTGCGTGGGTTTCCTCCCACAGTCTAAAGACATGCAGTCAGACTAATTGGACATGCTAAATTGCCCCAAGGAATGTGTCTGCCCTGTGATATACTGTACAGATTGTTTCCTGCCTTCTGCCCAGTGAGCGCTGTTGAAATCGGCTGCTCTTTACATTGTGTCAACATTTCATGACAAGTGGACAAATAGAAAAGGTCCAAACTGAACTTCCATGAAAAAGTTAAGAATGTTGTTTTTTTCCTTTCTTCTGTAAAGTTACCTTTGTGGGGATGTAAGCAACGTTATATCACCTACCCTTCGGAACACACCGGAACAATAACTGGAACAATAACTGGAAGAATAAGCTTTAGAATAGAATAGAATAGAATAGAATAGAATAGAATAGAATAGAATAGAATAATGCCACTGTAAGTTTATGTCAGTCATCAGGAGAAGCTTATGTAGAGTCATGTGGGCTCTGTGTACAGCTTATGTAGAGTCATGTGGCCTCTGTGTATAGCTTATGTGGAGTCATGTGGCCTCTGTGTATAGCTTATGTAGAGTCATGTGACCTCTGTGTATAGCTTATGTGGAGTCATGTGGCCTCTGTGTATAGCTTATGTAGAGTCATGTGACCTCTGTGTATAGCTTATGTAGAGTCATGTGGCCTCTGTGTATAGCTTATGTGGAGTCATGTGGCCTCTGTGTACAGCTTATGTAGAGTCATGTGGCCTCTGTGTACAGCTTATGTAGAGTCATGTGGCCTCTGTGTATAGCTTATGTGGAGTCATGTGGCCTCTGTGTATAGCTTATGTAGAGTCATGTGGCCTCTGTGTATAGCTTATGTGGAGTCATGTGGCCTCTGTGTACAGCTTATGTGGAGTCATGTGGCCTCTGTGTACAGCTTATGTAGAGTCATGTGGCCTCTGTGTATAGCTTATGTAGAGTCATGTGACCTCTGTGTATAGCTTATGTAGAGTCATGTGGCCTCTGTGTATAGCTTATGTAGAGTCATGTGGCCTCTGTGTATAGCTTATGTCGAGTCATGTGGCCTCTGTGTACAGCTTATGTGGAGTCATGTGGCCTCTGTGTACAGCTTATGTGGAGTCATGTGGCCTCTGTGTATAGCTTATGTGGAGTCATGTGGCCTCTGTGTACAGCTTATGTGGAGTCATGTGGCCTCTGTGTACAGCTTATGTGGAGTCATGTGGCCTCTGTGTACAGCTTATGTAGAGTCATGTGGCCTCTGTGTACAGCTTATGTGGAGTCATGTGACCTCTGTGTACAGCTTATGTGGAGTCATGTTGCCTCTGTGTATAGCTTATGTGGAGTCATGTGGCCTCTGTGTACAGCTTATGTGGAGTCATGTGGCCTCTGTGTACAGCTTATGTGGAGTCATGTGGCCTCTGTGTATAGCTTATGTGGAGTCATGTGGCCTCTGTGTATAGCTTATGTGGAGTCATGTGGCCTCTGTGTACAGCTTATGTGGAGTCACGTGGCCTCTGTGTATAGCTTATGTAGAGTCATGTGGCCTCTGTGTACAGCTTATGTGGAGTCATGTGACCTCTGTGTACAGCTTATGTGGAGTCATGTTGCCTCTGTGTACAGCTTATGTGGAGTCATGTGGCCTCTGTGTATAGCTTATGTAGAGTCATGTGACCTCTGTGTATAGCTTATGTAGAGTCATGTGGCCTCTGTGTATAGCTTATGTGGAGTCATGTGGCCTCTGTGTACAGCTTATGTGGAGTCATGTGGCCTCTGTGTACAGCTTATGTGGAGTCATGTGGCCTCTGTGTATAGCTTATGTGGAGTCATGTGGCCTCTGTGTATAGCTTATGTGGAGTCATGTGGCCTCTGTGTACAGCTTATGTGGAGTCATGTGGCCTCTGTGTACAGCTTATGTGGAGTCATGTGGCCTCTGTGTATAGCTTATGTGGAGTCATGTGACCTCTGTGTATAGCTTATGTAGAGTCATGTGACCTCTGTGTATAGCTTATGTGGAGTCATGTGGCCTCTGTGTATAGCTTATGTGGAGTCATGTGGCCTCTGTGTATAGCTTATGTAGAGTCATGTGACCTCTGTGTATAGCTTATGTGGAGTCATGTGACCTCTGTGTATAGCTTATGTGGAGTCATGTGGCCTCTGTGTACAGCTTATGTGGAGTCATGTGGCCTCTGTGTACAGCTTATGTGGAGTCATGTGGCCTCTGTGTATAGCTTATGTAGAGTCATGTGGCCTCTGTGTACAGCTTATGTGGAGTCATGTGGCCTCTGTGTACAGCTTATGTGGAGTCATGTGGCCTCTGTGTATAGCTTATGTGGAGTCATGTGGCCTCTGTGTATAGCTTATGTGGAGTCATGTGGCCTCTGTGTACAGCTTATGTGGAGTCATGTGGCCTCTGTGTACAGCTTATGTGGAGTCATGTGGCCTCTGTGTATAGCTTATGTAGAGTCATGTGACCTCTGTGTATAGCTTATGTAGAGTCATGTGACCTCTGTGTATAGCTTATGTGGAGTCATGTGGCCTCTGTGTATAGCTTATGTGGAGTCATGTGGCCTCTGTGTATAGCTTATGTGGAGTCATGTGGCCTCTGTGTATAGCTTATGTAGAGTCATGTGACCTCTGTGTATAGCTTATGTGGAGTCATGTGACCTCTGTGTATAGCTTATGTGGAGTCATGTGGCCTCTGTGTACAGCTTATGTGGAGTCATGTGGCCTCTGTGTACAGCTTATGTGGAGTCATGTGGCCTCTGTGTATAGCTTATGTAGAGTCATGTGGCCTCTGTGTATAGCTTATGTAGAGTCATGTGGCCTCTGTGTACAGCTTATGTCGAGTCATGTGGGACAGAACCAGAACCGAACCAAAACCAGTAATCATTCTGGTGATTCTGCTTAACAATTCTGCTTAAACTCCACATTCCTTTTGACGATCAGATGCGATGGCTGTTGCTCACCAAGAAATCCTTTGACAGGTTATTCTGTCTAATCTGTGTGTAACATCATCAATCCATTCATAACTCTTTCAAGTATTCTCTTTTCATCTCGTATTGACATAAACATTTATTGGCCGACTGTGATAGCTGAGGGCTAATCATCTCAAATGATTTGATTACCATTTCATGGATTACTGTGTGTCTTAGGCTTTCATCATCCTGCGGTGTGTGGTTAGGCATTTGTAATGTTTGGTTTGCTTTGTTCGTTTTAGACGGCTAAGTGGGGGACTGGGAGATCAGCGTTTAAAAATGATAATCTGCCATACAGGTCCGTCTGAGTAAAACAAGCTCCATCAAGAAGCCGACTGCTTATTATTACTTATTCACTGAAGTAATGAATGCAGAGGCTTTCACACTGTCATAATCAGCACTAACAACTCAATTAACTATAGTGCGCCGTCCATGTTCCTACACGCACTTGACAGTGCTTTTTCTTAATTTGACAAACGAAGAGGAGGATCCACCACTGAAAGTCTGTGATCGGAATCTCCTTCGAATTCCACGATTCCCTCAACCTTAAGCCAGCTCCTCCTGCTCCGCAACAGTTTCTTTGTCTGTCCTAAACCACTGATAAAATGTGAGGGGGCTGAATGAGGTTTCACAAATAGTCCAACTTCCACGTCTGCAACCCAATTACCATGGCTTAGATAACCTCTTCTCTGTCAGAGGGAATTAACCACTGCTCTGAGAGTACCTTTCTTAGAGGCAAGCTTGAGAGCCGGCGTCATACGGTGTCGCTGTTTAACCCTGGACTTTATGCGGAACTAATTATTTACAGTTCTCCAGGCAGCTTATTTACATTTGAGTATAAACTGCCTAATTGATAGATGTCACCCCTTTCCTCCTAGGGCTTACTTCACGCTGCGCTGGAATAATGCACTGTTTTGCTTTATCCTCACTTTCATTTTGTTTGCCCTTTTCATTCATCTCCAGCACTGTCTCCAGGCACCTTCCACACGCCACGCACCAACGCACCAACTGTAAACACGCACCATCCTAAGCCTTCGGCAAACACTCTCAGATCGTATACCGAGATCAGTTATTATCTTCATAGGTGCTTTATTAATACATGAGCTGCATAGCTAATGTTATTACAAACTTCTGTTGTGCTACGTTGTGTTTTTGTTAGTGATGCACGTAAACTTTATGAGCTTCTATACTGCTCTTCATCTCCACTCCGGGAAAATAGGCATGCTTTGGGGCTTCGTTTCGAGGAAACTTTAAACTGGTGTTGAACCTTTACATAACACTACAGCAATGATGCACATTCATGGGAGGGACAGAATGGGGCCATTTTTTTAAAAACCGTGAGAGATCATTTTGGGGGATGTTTGTTGAAAGTAGTACATAACTTAGCAAAAGGGCTGTCAGATATCAATATAGCTGTCAAGTACAGTTTAAAAGGTTCTAATAGAACCCAGAGTAGATTGTTTTTTCGGGTTTAGTTCTATCCAATAATAATAATAAACAAAAAACCACTAACCTGGAATCACCACTTCTTTACTTATTGTTTGTTGACTTTTTAAGATTAAGTGACCCTTATTAGTCCCACAACGGGGAAATTTCACCTCACACACACACACACACACACACACACACACACACACACACACACACACACACACACACACACACACACAAGGGGGCAGTGAGCAAACTTGCCCGGAGAGGTGAGCAGCCCAATCCGCAGCATATATATATATATATCCGCACTCCTGTACTACCGTTCAAAAGTTTCGAGCTTAGCAACTTATGCTACATGTCTAACCTGCTCCAGGGCGAGTTCTGGTCATAAGCTCTGATCATAGGGCCAAGCTTCTAAGCAATCAGGCACTGAGGAATGTGGCCCCATCCGGTCACTTTTTTCCTTCATGTTCATGTTCATGCCGTCATTTTAGCAGAGGAAGCAAATCATACTACATAGATTCAGAAGCAAAACAGGAATTATTCCACCAATAAGCATTAAGACTGTGACTTGTACCTCTAACTTTATATTCCCCATGTTTATCCAAATTTCTCCTTTCTTCCTTGAGAAATAAGCTGCTTAACTCCTCCTCATGTTTTACATGATTGGCTGTCAGTCATTAATGTGGCACATTCATGAGCACACATGAGGATTAATTAAAGCTTGTGAGTGTAAACCTGAGTTAATGGAGAAATTTGTTAACTGTCTTGACAACTTATTAACTCATAAAACGAGTTAACTGCCCATGTTGGATTTTGTGAAGCTGAAACTTTGCCAGGAACCCTGTCTCTGCTGCACATCATAGACCTCTGGTCATATCAACTGACTAAGGTGTGTCTGAGTGAGTGCATATGTTAGTTAAAATTCATACTTAGAAAAATAATATGGGACAATATTTCCTATATTTTAGTTAAAATACTAATTAAAACCTAAGATAAAATACTTTTGTAGATTGAAAAAAGTCTTTTTTTCACTGCATTTTTAACAGCTCCTCAGGTTGAGACCCCAGTTCTGTAGAATCGCTCCAAAGAACACTTTTACTTTTTAAGAGTGTGACTCTAGCGTTGAAATTAAAATCTCATCTAAAAGAAAAACAGTGATTATCATAGTGCACTACTGCAGCACCTATGCATGGTTATAAAGGGGTGGCTGGGGTGACCATTACCCACCCTGAAATCTGACTGGCCCAGTTGCCAACCAAAACTTTCTGTAACATCACTGGCTTCTGCTTCACTCTGGGTGGGTGTTTGAGCCTTTTAGAGGAGAATAGTTTCAGCATCGGTATTTTTTTCAGCAACTGTCCAACTCCGCCCTCCCAACTGCACTTTGACATTGTGAGGGTCATGTGTCCCGCTTTGCCTTTAAGGGCAGAGTTGTTTCAGTACTGGTGGTCAGCAGAACAACCGTCCAACCCACCACCCCCTCCTCATTTGCACATTCACACTGCTATCCTGCTGAAGCTCCCTGCCACCCCTTTTTGTGACCCCTACTAAAATGTTCTGGATCTGAGCTGTTTATTCATTTGTGGATTAAAAAAGTCAGGAAAGAATGTAAAAAAGTTTGGGCAGTGCGGTGGCGCAGTGGGAACCCACAGCCTGGGTTCGATCCCCAAGCGAGTCCTTACTGTGTGGAGTCTGCATGTTCTCCCGCTTGTCCGCGTGGGTTTACTCCAGGTACTCCGGTTTCCTCCCAGACCACAATTGGGACAGTCATGGGCTGGAGGTTAGGGAACTGGCCTTGTGACTGGAAGGTTGCTGGTTCGATCCCCAGCTCCGACAGGCCATGATTGAGGTGTCCTGGAGCAAGACACGTAACCCCCAATTGCTCCCTGGGCACCGTGGATAGGGCTGCTCACTGCCCCCTAGTGTGTGTGTGTGTGTGTGTGTTTCACTTCATGGATGGGTTAAATGCGGAGGTGGAATTTCCCTGTTGTGGGATTGAAAAAGTATCACTTAAGAAAGAAGTACAGAATAGCCTGAAATGACAAAACCAATTAGTGTTGGAAAAGTTTAAGTAATCAAGGCTCCAGTTTTGCATTTTCCCTTGGTTTGTGGCAATTAAGCTCTCCAAAATAAAGGTCAGAATTTGAACCTACTGAGGAGTGACGTTGCTTAAACTTTGCCCTGTTTTACCGAGGTGACCATTCAAATTTTTCTATGATTACACCATAAAGTTTCTATGCTTTAGAGTTAATTAGATAACAGGCCCTGTGACTGTCCCCTTCATTAAAGTCGATGTTACTTAGTAATTCATGTTTGTTGCTTCTCATGAAGTAAATATAAAAAGTTCGTTTTTAAAAAGACTTTCAGTTTTCTGGCCTGTTCCGTTATTAGTTCATCCTTAGTTTAATTACTTGAACTCGAGAGCAGCAGCCAGCTTTCTTAGCTACTAACAATCAGGAACGGTAGTAAAAGAGGCTCTTTGATTTATTTTATTTGATTTTATTTGCCTTAAGAAGCTTCTAGCTGAACAACCTGATGTTCAAAAAAGTAGTTTATTTCACAAACTCAAGTAGGTCTAATTAACTGTGTAGTCTGACTGAATGAGGCTTATTTGAAGAGAGGCGTATTCAGAGTTCTCACTCTCAGGAGTCTCTTAGTGAAGTGCTGAGAGTGAGAACTCTCACACAGGCCTACTCATAGCCAGTACAGTTATCTGCTTGCACAGCTGAAGGTGGACATGGCTGAAATAATAAAAAGGCTTTTCTGCACAGATTATAGAGTCAAGATTTAGCCAGCAACTGAGCAACTACAGAACTGTACTGATTTATGGGGGCCTCAAATCGGTTCGATTCAGGCCTACACCTGCCTTAGCTACTGATATATCACATATTTATTAGACCTGTAGAAAACAATTTGGCTGCACAGTATATGGGTTGTTTATTGTTATTGCAATATGGGTTGCTTGGCAACCATTAACCTATCGTTAATGAGCTACAACCAATATTACAAGAATATATACATATAAACATACATACTGACCAATACTGATCTCATGATTAGCCATCTGAGCCTTATGTACAGTGATTTCACCACAGGTAAGGGTTAGGCCGTATGAAAGAATGATGCCACGCCTCTTGTGGCGTATAGCTCAGTTGCGCCTGTGTGTTAACCCTACCTTAACTATCAGTACTGACATATTTGGATATTTTGGCTTTGTCCCCTTTAATGGACCATACCACAGAAAACATTCCTTAATTTCTTTAAACATTAGAATTTGATGTATTATGTAAACATTGTTCAGGTTTCAAAACACAGCTTTCACTCCCAGGCCAATTCAGCCCATATTGAATTCATTGTTTTCGTGATTTTGCAAAAACCAAAGCAGCCTTCAGCAGATTGATTTATGATGACTTATGAATGAGGCACCATACAGAGCGGCCAATCACAACAGTTCATTTACATCAGAATTCATTTACATATATAGATCTTTATATCTATATATGCCCATGGCAGTCGTGGGCTGGAGGTTAGGGAACCAGCCTCGTGACTCGCGATCCTCAGAACCGACAGCACATGACTGAGGTGTCCTTGAGCAAGACACCTAACCCCCAACTGCTCCCCGGGCACTGCGGATTGGGCTGCCCACCGCTCCGGGCAAGTGTGCTCACTGCCCCCTGGTGTGCTTGTGCTCACTAGTGTGTATGTGGTGTTTCACTTCACGGATGGGTTAAATGTGGAGGTGAAATTTCCCTGTTGTGGGACTAATAAGGGTCATTTACTCTTAATCTTAACAGTGGTAAAACCAGCCTGTTTAATTCTAGGGGAAAAAGAGAGACTGAAAAACGTCATGTGAAAATAAGTCACGACACACAAATGTCATAACTTGTTTACAATGGTGTTACAAAAATAGGAATTTTTTACGCTTCTTCCTGCGCGGATATCTCAAAGGAAGAAAGACCACAGCTATTGTAATCTCTTTTTATGTTACTCAAAAATTTGACTAAAATACTGATAGGTTCATGTGTGGCACAAAGATTGTGTCAATGACCAACATGCACGGTTTGAAAGTGGTGGCCAGGGTGGCCAGTGGTATCTGAAATCTGATTGGCCATACCAGAAGCCACCCCAAACGTTCGACCACATCATTCCTTCCACCTCACTGTGCGGCGGGTGTTTGCACCTTTAAGAGGAGAGTTGTTTTTCTGTCAGAGATTCGTGATTGTCCACAAGCCCCACCCCCACTCCTCTTCGAAGACTGTGACCCACCTACTAATACTATGATCACAACATTGAGTGACTTCACCTTCCATTGCTTTGTTTCCCAGCCTCCGAGGGGGTTTTCTGTTACACACACCCTGTTCCCACAGGCCTAGTGATCAATAAGAGCCTGGTTTAGCTGAATTACCGATAAATAATACATGCATTGTCCTGATTTAGTGAAGGTAATTCGTCACATCCAAGCTCAATCTCAAACAGAATCTACTTTACGTGTAGTTTAAGGCATTTGACTGAACTCCTGTGCCAGGCTCCCGTGGCCTGGCTATAAAATTTGCAAGGGCTACATGCAGGATTTGACTCACAGCAGCAGTAAAGTGTCTCACGTGATTCTCCAGCGCAGCCTTTTACAGTGAAATAATTCATAAACTCACACTGTACTGCGACCTCATGACTCGGGATGAGAGTGACATCATCATGACAGCACATTTACACATCAGTGGAATATTAAGGGGAACCTTTATCTTATAAAACAGACAAATACAGAGATAATAGTGTTATCACAGCAGAGCCAGTTGTGAGCGCGCAGACAGATGCTGCCATCGCGTCGGCTCATCTTGCTTTAGCTAATGAGATTAACCACTGAGAGTATTCTATGTCCTGACACTCTTAAGTATTTAGCAGCTCTATTGAATAGCACCTTCCCTCTGAGCCACCATCTGTACCTCCTATTGATTGGTCACTCTCTCTTGCTCAGACAGCTGGAGTCCCACTCTCTGTCTCGACTGATCAATGCTTATCCAACCCGCCGTCCAGACTGCATTCAATACGACACTATGGCTTCTAGCTTGTATACTCACTCTATACTCAATGCTTTGAAAAGCAAAGACTAATATTTGATTTTTTTTTAAAAGCTTGTGTCCCAAATATAACTGGTTCGCAAAGCATTATATGATCGATCATCTGCACTTTTACAGTGAAGAGCTTCCAGACACTTTTGCAGTGTAGCTGAGGTTATACAACAGGCTCATTTTTCCATGTCTGCTATCTTCATATCATTTTCGTAATTGAACTCTACAGACGAGTCTCTAATATGAGAATGTAGATGAGGGAGGCTGCATTGTTCAGCTGTTACATCACAGAAGGTTTAGGAGGCTTCAGTAACACTTTATTTGAACCCTGCTACATAACATTGACTTAACCGTGCCACAAACACAAATGTCATGAAAGATTTTGTTCAGTAATATAAAAGTATTATGTTGCTGGTTCCCTGTAATTATGACAAGCGCCCTCATGTGTGACGTCCTTTGAACATGAGCCCGTGCTGAAGAGGAGCCTTTAGGTTTCCCTAGGATTGGCCTTGGATACCCTACTACCCAGGCTGGGATCATCCCATGGGTTTTATAGGCGCATACCCAAGGGCCCAAGCCCCTAGACGGCCTCTTCGAGCAAGTTCGAGAAAACCTCAGCAGCCACTTTGACTCACAGTGGAAACTTTACTGGTGGCATAGTAAAAAAAAGTGAACTAATTTTAAATCTGTCATTGTGTTCCGGCTGATCCAGAAGTTTTCCACATATTTCCTAAACATCAAGTTCATTTTCTGCTCTAATCACTGAAAGCAACCATTGCACTACATGAAATTATTTCAGTCTTGCTTTTAGGCAAAGAGCTAACATGTGAACATACCTTAAATTTGGAACTTCAGATATTCAAAAGATGTACCCGAGGGACCTGTAAAAGCAAGACCTGATAGTTCAACAGAGTAGAGGATGCCCATTTACACAGCCGAATATAAAACGTCAGCCACCGTAGTTAAAGAAAAAAGGTTGCATCGTCCTTAAGAGTAGTGACATTTGTACTGCCTTCTTCCATGCATAAAGTCATCAGAGGTAAGATATAAATGAAAAATGCCCACTGCAGGAGTATGCTTTAACTTAGAATGCTTGAGGGTTTGGATTTTTAAGTTGTTAAACTGCTTTCTTCCATCTTTATTACGAGCATCTCAGCCGTCCTTCACTGGGGTAAATGTATCACTTATGAAAAGCAGATTCATGCTTTGTGTCACGCGCTCCGATCCAGCCTCGCAAGACAGGGACTCCAATTCCCAGAGTCCTTTGGAGTCTCACGTGACTTCATACTCCCCATCCCACTCCTGGTGGAGATCTAAGTCTCCTGATTATTAAAGGCATTAAATTAGATGGGACTCTAAGGTTGGGCTATTTAAGCCCAGACATAGCACTGCTACAATGTGAAGTGTTGTTCCGCTGAACCTTACCGAACGTTTTCATTGCACTGTTTGTTTTCTAGTGTTTTGAACTTACGTGTTGCTCTGCTGACTTTCGTTTTTTGCCTCGCCCCCTTTTTGGATACCTCTGTCTTTGTCGTTTTGGATATATACCTTTTTGACCTTGGCTCGGCCTTGGATTACGATTTTTTTGTTCTATTGTTGATCGATAATCTTGCCGTGTATTATAACCACGCTGATTTCTGATCTGCGTCCGTCTGCGACTCTCTCACCCTTACACTTTGTAGAGAAATACATGTTTATATAGCACCTTTCAAACCAATCAAACTGCAATTCAAGGGATTAACAAATGTAAGATATTAAAAATGGATTTGGAGACTAATACCTTCACCTGAATAAGAACAACAACAAACACAGGTAAAGATAAAAAGTAAGTAATGAAAGATAATACAAGCAGTATGGATAGTAAAAATGAAATTATAAAATATGTCAAAAAGTAAACTGATTATAGTAAAACAGTAAAATGTTAATAAAATAAATGGAATGAAATAAAGAATAATGAAACGTTGAAAAGAGAATAGAATAACCCAAATAATAATGATGATAATAAATAAAACGGGTTCAAATACTAAGATATAAAATTATAAAACACTACATAAAAGCCAGAGTGAGTAAATGGGCTTTAGTTTATGTTTAAACTTTTTAAAACTTTGAGTTGCTCTCACATCCACTGGAAGGCTGCTCCAGCAGCTTGAATCGTAATGGCTGAAAGCAGCATCACCAAATGGTTTTGTACTGTGTTTTGGAATAGCTAAAAGAGAAGAACCAGAGGATCTCAGGGGCCTTCTTGGTTTCTGAGAGATGGTCTGGTGCAAGGCCATGTAGTGCCTTATGAACGAATAAAACAATTTTAACACCAATACGAAAACTAACATGCTGTTTTTGTGACATCTGCACACGAGGCTTGAAATTTTAATCAGAGGCTAAAATCATAGATTTCTTGCTTCGTGGCTTGGGTTAAGTCTAGTTTGGGGGCCAGTTTCTCTCCCTCTCTCTCTCTCTCTCTCTCTGAGCCTTTAAACCAGTGATCAATATTTCTGTTTTATCCTAGTTTAGCTGTAAAAACGTCTGTGACATCCAGGCTTTTATATCTAAGATGCAGTTTATGAGCGTGTCTATTAGCCTGGCGTCATCACGGCTCAGAGGTGTTTGGGTTTATGTTAATCTGTGTTCTCGTTAATGTGGGTTATCTTGCTGTTGTTTTGTCTTGATTGGAAAAAGAGAATTTCTAGCAGGGACCTGACCAACACCGTGGTTAGTGTGCCAGCATCACGGTGCTGTCTATGCCTCAGGTAACTTGCCTGTGATATTGTTTAAAAAAACAGATCTAGCCATTTAGGGGTCCACCATGCTTTTGTGTCTGTATCTTAAGTTAGTGGACAAAAATCCAGCAGAAAAAAAAGAATAAAAATATACTATATACTATAGTATATAGAATACTATACTATATTCTGTATACTATATTATATCTATGCATATCCATGTACTTACGTGTGTGTATGTGATTTATGAGTGTGTGTAGTACCTGCAACTGCAGATTGCATGACTTTGATTGTGAATGTGACTGGTGTAGAACAGGCATTGGGCAAACTTGATGTGCAAACTGTTGAAGCTGCTAACATGAAACACCCAGATATAAATCTAGAAGAAGAGGATGCTCCAAGCTCATCTAAACAGGTTGGGAAGAGCTCGGTAAGCTTGATATTTTATTCATAAAGAGTCTTTCGAGGCAGCCAGGTTTGCCGGATTGCTTCTATAGTTTTCAGCCAAGAACTGTTTAAAAAACCCACAAAAATGAATGGAAAATTGCCCAAAAAGTACACACCAAAACCGTTTAGGGCCATTTTAACAAACATAACCAGCATTTAACCAACATGACATCAATAATGAGCTTCTTATGGTGCATTATCTGCCTTTGTAACTGTGCAGATTAGAATGATGTTGCAAGACTGTACTGTCTGTCTTTTAAACAAACGCGTTTATCAATGCTATGAAGAATCAAAAGCTTTTTTATGTAATAATATTATGACTGGACATAGAAACCATAAATGATTTTGATTCATAAATTGATTTCATTTGTGTGTGTACAAACGGACAGAATAAAACTAATTCCCTCTCCCTGCTTTTTTTCCCGAGTATACAATCGCCCACATGTCCAGCCGGACACTGAAGGACGACTGACTGTTGAGCCCTCCTGCTGCCCACTTCAGACCAGCTGCCCACGCCCCAGCTACCACCACCTGCCTTGGACTAGCTGCCCACCCTACACTGATGTTCTCATAGACTCCCAGCTATTCCTACTACTAATGCTACTGCTATTAATATTAGTAGTATAATAACTCTGTAGGTAGTTTGACCAGAGGAGGATGGGTCCCTCCTGGTGAGCCTGGTTCCTCCCAAGGTTTCTTCCTCAGCTCTGAGCTCACACAAACTCATCAATGTTTTCAGAGTATTAACATATTTAATGAGTCGGATACTATAGGACCTGTGCTGCCATGCAATCAAAGCAGAAAATGATAAGTAATAATATTGCAAGCATAACTGTTCCTTGTATACGCTTTCAAAACACGTTAAGTCATGGAGCGTTACGATTTCCTACTATATCAGGATTCTTTACAGTTAGTAATGTGAGGGAACCAGATAATCTATGCCATGCTTTGACCCAACGCACAACCTTGGCATCAGTAATATGGGTATGTGGACTGCAGTTGTTAATTGTGAACAATGCAGTTTCTCTCAAAAAGAAACCCAAATCACAGTTGCCATTGAATGTTGGATGTGGTGGAAGTGAGGCCTGTTCCAACTTCAGCTGCATTGAGTAAAGCAGTTTATTAATTTTATACACTTTTTAAAAACCCACCAAAATAATGGCAACCCAGCCCAAATTTTACCCCTGCCAAGGCACTTTTCTCCTGCCAAATCCAACCAAAACCTGCCCAATTTGGTGGGAACCCCGCCCAATCTGGCAACACTGAAGGCAGCTGTTTTTGGACCATTTCTACTGGCTAGTTTCTAGGTTTCAAGCAGCATTAGCCATTCATCATTTTAATGAAGCATAACTGGCTGTGTCTTGTTCAGAGCAGAGGCAGGGAGAGTGACATGCCATTTCAGTGATGTTTACTGTGACTGGCTGTTCATTTCTAAATACTAAATACCGTTGTCGTTGCCAGTTGGTACATATTTGCTTGCATTTCAGAAAGTAACACAGAAGTAATGAGTAATTAGATTACTTTTCCAGGACGGACACCGCTTCCCAACATACCCAGTTCACTTCAAGAAGAGCTTACTAATTCATTCGCTGCGTCAGGTCTGCTGGAAGCAGGTGAGACTCTAAAATATGCAAGGCAGTGGAGCTCAAAGCCCAGCACTGAGAAACACTTCTATAGAATAACTACTTTTGGCTCCTTAGGAACTTTTCAACGGGCAGTTCTTTGAATAAGCTTTTTAAAGTTTAAAGAACCTCCTCAGAATGTAAAGCCTCCACACCAGTTCAGGCCAAGCGCCATTTGGAAAGCTTTATTTTCAAGTGTAACTACACCGTTATTCCTACTTGATTGGCCTGTTGATTAGATGGCATCATCCTATTCTTTTAGATGGAGTTAGCTGGTGAAGTGCTAGCAATAAAACAGAGTAATATGTCTCTTCCTACAGTTATTAGCAGGTTTCAAGCTAACACTTCCCCCCAAACTTGTAAATGTTTGAAAATGCCTCGAGCTCATGCCAGTGGCTGTTACACTGATCATCCAGATCATGTTAAAAACAAGCTGGTCCGAGCCGAACAGTAGGCACTGCGCCCAATAACTATTAGTAGGCTTCAGTGCTCACAGCTGATTCATTATGATCTTTAAGCACCATTTAAGCATTACAAAAATCCACGACCAGCACCTTTAGCACTTGCGGAAGGTGTCAGAATAAAGCGAGGCTGTTTCCCCCACTTTTTTTACCCACATCAAATGACAGAAAAAAGGAACAAAACAAAAAACCCCAACACTGCTCCAAAAGAAGAACGGCACAAAAGCAGGCTTTCTAAAGAGGACATGGGAATGGTTTCAGTCACGGAGGTTCTGTCATCAGCTTGGATGTTAAGTGGGTCATATCTCACTGAGCTTTGTGGGCCGTGTACTTTCACATATTCTTTCAGCCGTTTTCATGACAAGTTCCAAAGCACAGGGAGATAAAGGCCCACACAATACACTCAAAGAAACCGTTAATAACAAACAAACCAAGCCACACTTCAATAAAAAAAGAGAAAAAAGTATGAGAGCTACATTAGACAAATGAAATGCAGCTCCCTTGGCTAATTTCTATTAAGTCTAGGCTTTAGGCTTAGTCTAGGCCAGGAAACCTGGCCACTAAGGATGGGAATTTCTAGGCGCCTCATAGTAGCACTTGGTTACAGTTCAGGGTGCTAAAATATGATTAGAAAATGATTCGCTATGCATCGTGTTTTTGATGAGGGATGCATTGTTACCAACACTGGTATCAGAAATGGGCCTGATAGATACCGAGCTCAATTAGGGTAACATCACGTGCACATTACAAGCCGCACTGCTCAACTCCGATTTTCTGTTCAGATCCAAACTGTGTAACTTGTGGCTTCACACTTGTGCAGGTAAATGACTCAAATCTGTCATTAACATGAACGAAACGTGTCCTGAAATGACCTGCATGTGCTCACCCTACTCAATAACTCCCTGTGCAACACAAACAAGAAACCAACCAGCACAATACGCCTTTGCTGGAAGATAATTAGGTCTGAGCAGCTCTCAGCTCTTCATTATTAGAACAAGACGAAGGTCGAAAAGAGTCAGATGCTTTAATTCTGCAGCGTTAACTGGCTCTAACTTCAGGTTAGATGCTGCTGCCGCATTAACGCTGAATGTAAAAAACACGAATTCTGATCTGAGCATGCTCATTAAAATCACTTGGTCACGAATCGGATATGTGAAAGAGGCTCCAATTTGAAAAGATCCGATTTGTGTGTTCGCGCAGTGAAAAACACCAGATCTGGTTTCCATTAGAACAAAAAAACATTGTGCCACTTCAGCTTAGTGATGCGCGTATAGCCGTTCTCAAACTCAACCACATAAAAATGCGTTGATACAAACATTCAGAAGCGTCTGACACCATGTGGCATAGTCAGCGTACACTACTGCACTAATGAACAAACTACAAAAGAGCTACTGATGCCATGGCCGTCGGACAGAAAACCACCGGTCACTTTAAACATCCTGCCTCGGCACGTTGGCCCCATCATCAGGAGATCGCGAGTTTCATCCCTGGTGAAGCTTCAGCCATCCACGGCTGGGAGCCCAAGAGAGCATAATTGGCCTCGCTCTCTCCGGGTGGGTAGGATGGCCCCTCCTTCTCCCCCCCTTCAACCAGCATGATGCATAGTCTGCACTATGTGTCTGATAGCTGATGTAACAGAACTGGTGGTTAGCCTGTTTTTAAACACACACAGCCACAACTGTTTACCCGATACGGGTGGAGGCATGTAGGCCAGCAAAACGGAGGCGACATTTGCGGGACTGTAGTGTGTATATTTCGACTTTACCCTGTTCGCCTGAGAAGTACAAATGTTAATATTGTGATTTTGTAAAATAGGCCGTAGGAAGACCGCACTGTATAATCTTATTAATGACTTTGCCTAAAATGAAAAGAAAAATATCGCCTAAAACTAATAAGCTGGTAACTAAACTGGTAGAACACTTACATCGTATAAAACAAGCTTCCTCTAACTAGTACAGATCAAACAGACAAGTGGCACTTATGTTACTGGGACGCAATTTTGCTGCAGTTATTCGTGCTCTATGGCTGCTAGATGTAGCTCACTATTATGCAATGGATTCCATGAAAAATGTCATAATTAGATTTTTTTTTTCCCCTTCTTGGTCGGTGCCAATATGAATCAGGCTGTCAGTAACTAGAATAGACAGTAGGTTCACTCCATGAAAGACAGGGCAGAGTGAGAACAATGACATATTTATCGCAGCAGACATGAACTCTCCTCCCCTCATCATATTCCTCTCTCATTACCCGAGCGCTGCCATGAATGAAGCATTCTCTCCCACCTTCAGTCAGCCGTTTTTAATCAGCTGTGCTCTCCCACACCGTCCTCGACTACAATCAGCCCTGCACTAACCTTGCTGGTTTACAAGCCTTATTTCTTACTCACCTCCACCACTTATAATGCCTTATTTGTAAACTATGTGTTGAACGCTACAGGTAATTCGCTCAAGCTGGACTTCGCTGGTGACAGCCTCCTCTGTATTTGAGTCACTGAAGAGGCATTCTCTCAGAAGGGCACCAAAACAAGTATCATTGTGTCATTATGAATGAATAACATGGAAGGCTTGTGGGTTCAAGCACAAAATTGCATTTCTCTCATGGTTACATTCGTTTAATCTATTTGATAAAGAAAAACATCTCGATGTAGGACTGTTAAATAATGAGTTCACATTTTGGAAGTAAACAATTTTTTTTCCCGATCAGAGTTTTTCTTTCTTCAAGATATTAATATAAGCCTGCAGTTGAGGCATGAGTCAAAATACTCAATTAGGCACGAGTCTAACAATGCCGTTGTAATCGGACAAAGACAGTGATTTGCCACTCACCGCTTTAAATTCTAGTTCTGTGTCTTCTAACATGACCGCGCGATTTTGCAACACATTCATTCATAGTCACGTTATGAATAGTAATGGAAACAGTAGAGTGCTGTGCAAAAGTCAGAGACCACCCTTCACGTATTAATCTCCTGTCAACACAGCCAAGTTGTTACATTTTCCGCATCAGGAATGAATGAAAAGCAGACGAAAGCATTTCAAAGGAAATTACACTGATGCCCCAACAGCTTAACATTACATCGGTTTTGGAGTATTATTGTGTTCACTCTTTGCTCTTCTTCCAAAGAATGGAAGCTGAGATATTTTTCACACCTCCAAAGTTCAGTCTTAGAAGTTGGTTGCATTTTCTGCTTTCATGATCCAAGTAATCCCAAACACACTGAGGTCAGAACTCTGGGTTGGTCAGTCCTTTTTGCTGAGAGCACCAGCAGCTTCTTCATTTTATTTGCAAATGTTCTTCTTTTCTTTTTCTCAGTAAGGGTTTTTTTGACAGCTACACCTCCTTTCAGACTCATAGTGTTGAGTTGATGTCTCACAGTGGAAGGATGGACAGAAACACCTGTGGATGTTTTCAGATCTGAAGTAAGAGTGGAGCTTGATTTCTCCTCTCTCTCGAAGATGAAAGCTTTCAGCGCCGTTTATCTGATGGCAACAGTGTTGGTCTATCATGCCATCATCATCATGATCCTTTAATCATTTTTTTAAATCCCACTATACTACTGTATATTGTGTGAATACTGGATCATGTAGTCTCCAGGAAGGGTTCTTCAGAGGCTATCAAAAAGGATGAAGCATTGTCTTGCAAGGGCCCTGGGCTGGATAAGTGCACCCTCCCCACCACCGCCACGTGACCATGCTGGGTGACCAGCTAAACCAGCACTAGGCCAGCATAAACCAGCATGTGCTGTTGTTGTCGTTTGGCCAAATACCTAAGCTTTTAAGGGAGTAATGCACCCTAGCATAGATTTCAACATTCAATTTTTGATGGGCAATCGACTATTACAGCTAAAATGATGATATGGCTAACTACCTTCCTTGGACTGAGTTCCTCTGAGCTAAGTGAGCTACTATCCCTAGCTCATTTTCTTAGCTTGTGCTACACCATAAATTGGGCAACTAGATTAACTAATCAGATAACGTCTATGTTAGATACTCAGCTGCGTCAGAATGAAAGTTGCTATGCAGGATAAAGTCCAGCAGATACAGAGCACTCTTCATGTCCTTCAACTACTCTGACTCTCTTTTTATTCTCTTTTAGACTAAGATTAAGAGACCCTTATTAATCCCACAACAGGGAAATTTCACCGCCGCATTTAACCTGTCCGTGAAGTGAAACACCACATACACACTAGTGAGCACACACACAGTAGGGGGCAGTAAGCACACTTGCCCGGAGCGGTGGGCAGCCCAACCTGCAGCGCCCGGGGAGCAGTTGGGGGTTAGGTGTCTTGCTCTAGGACACCTCAGTCATGTGCTGTCGGCTCTGGGGCTCGAACTGGTCATGAGACTGGTTCCCTAACCTCCAGCCCATGACTGCCCCATGTGGATCTGGCTCTAGATCCACTAAGTATTTTTTTTCTTCAATTTCTGTTCCTAGTATTTTTCATGGTGTGTATTAAGTCGTGATGCCACGGCTAGATTCGCTGTTTTTTTATGAAGAGAAACTTACTAGATGTTGCATTTGGGCTACCCACAACTGGCGCACATGTATAGTGCTTGGGGCAGCAATAGAGACTGGATTTTTTTGCCCTGAGCATCTGTTTTATTGACAGCTGTTGGAATGTGAAGAGAATCTCAACAATTATAACAACATGTTTTGACTTCAAAATCACTGACTCCGCCTTTGAGCTGTGTTTTAGACTGTGCCTGCGGGTATTACCCTTAAAACCAAAGACTTGGAGTGGTTTAATATTGCTGCCAACATAAGAGAGATACTAAACTCTAGGCCTTTTACTGTTTAATTCAACAATTAAAATACAATACTGTTTACTGTTTATGAGCAACCGTACTGGATGCACATTACAATAGTATGTGCTTGTTTTTCTTTCAAGCCTAACCAAGACATGGAGGGAAAACCCTTATAACACCCCTATCACACCATCTAAAACATTGCATTTGAAAAGCAACAACAAAATCCAAAGGGTCCATCCTCTGGTGTTAGAGACCCCAGTGGGCTCAACGGTCCATCCCAGTAAGAGGTGTGAGTGTGAAGATCCTTTTAAAGGTGAAAGAAGCTCCATACAATGTAAAGGAATTAAAGTTATAAAACCATGCATGCGTGCATTCTACTGTGATTTAATAAGCTATTGCATACTGACCTATTACGGCTAAGGGATGTTGCTAAAAAATCAAAAAAGGAAAAAAGAAACATCTTTAACTGATTTTCAAAGTTAACCACAAACACCCCTCCCTCCTCCAACAACATTAGCATCTGCTCTGACCATAATGCAGTACTGTCCATTATTTAGCTATTAGAGAGTGGCTTATAAGTCGAGGGATAATGCAAATCTAATGAGCTAAAAATTGTATGGCTTTAAATAGCAGGCTAAATTATCGCTGTGAGTGATGTTGATCTAAACAGAACGTAGGCGAACTCATCAGAGCAGAAATCATAGTGGATTATTAGTTGTTATTCATTTCAAAGAAACAGGTGGGTGATGAAACAGCTACCGTGATCTTTCAGAAATGTAGTCCTGTTTACCATCAGAAGCAGTAGACCTGTGAAGTGGTGCGTCACTGTGTAGTCAGTGTCACGCTCATGTTAGGTCTAAGCTGCTTAATGTAGGGGGAAAATGAACGGGGCTTTTAGAAATCACCACTATTGTAAAGAAAACTGTTCCAAACCTACTTACATGTTTCCCAAGAAGTAATTTTGAGTGTTTTTCTCTTGAATGGACTTAATTAAACAGTAACAACGTACATGCGCATCTGTCTTTCTTTCAGGGAATCTAAAATACTTCATCGACCTATGAAATGCATGCAGTTTACTGTAAACCTTGTTCGTTACAGTTTACAGAAAGGTGTGTAAATTGTGTGCTAGCAGAACAAACTGTGATCAGTCTCAGCTCTCAGAACCTTCCCCCCCACCACATCATATCATGTTTTGCTTTAGTGTTTTTCTGTAAAGAGTATTTCCAATGATGTAGTCGAGTCAGCTCAGAAACACGTTCAGGTTGTGACAGCTGAAATACAAAAAAGTAACTAAGTAACTTGAGTACTTAAGTAGTTTTTCAATAAACTACTTATTTATTTAC
Organism: Pygocentrus nattereri; assembly: GCF_015220715.1. Lineage (NCBI taxonomy): Eukaryota > Metazoa > Chordata > Actinopteri > Characiformes > Serrasalmidae > Pygocentrus > Pygocentrus nattereri. The sequence continues at coordinate 37,075,485 of NC_051227.1, read as the reverse complement.
TAATACTTGAGAAGATGATCACTACAGTAACAGTACTTGTACTTAATTAAGTGAAGTGATACTTTTTTAATCCCACAAACGGGGAAACTCCACCTCTGCATTTAACCCATCCGTGAAGTGAAACACCACATACACACCAGTGAATACACACATACTAGGGGGCAGTGAGCACACTTGCCTGGAGCGGTGGGCAGCCCTATCCACGGCGCCCGGGGAGCAGTTTGGGGTTAGGTGTCTTGCTCAAGGACACCTCAGTCATGGACTGTCAGCACTGGGGATTGAACCGGTGACCTTCCCGTCACAGGGCCAGTTCCCTAACCTCCAGCCGACGACTGCCCCCCAAATTAGGGATTTTCGGTACTTTTTACACCTCAACAAACTGCTACACCAAAAGCAACTCAGCTTAAGCTCACAGAGCAGCAATGTTAGCTCACGTTAAGCAATGTTTACATTTCCAACTCTTTCACAACTTTGTAATGTAGAGGATCCTGTCATATTCAGTGACAGATATACATACAGCAACACACATCAGGTTTTAATAGCATTTTTGTGTACAGAGCAGTAATGTTTGAATAACTCCATTCATTTTTCCCATAGAGAAAAACTGCATGGACCCAGAGTTACTAATATGGGCATGGTGCTGACAGAGTGAGGACATGACACCAGAGGTCTATGCATGCCAGAAAACAAGAATCTAAGACTTGAACGCCCAAACTGCTTTGTCCTGGGAGGCCAAAGTGGAACATCTATTTTACAACATTATTTTTGTTATTACTTAAAAATACCATTTTGACAGAAAACCAGAATGAAAGCAATGACATACACCACAAAAAAGACATTTTTTCTCTGAATAGTGATACTTTTTTGATCCCACAACCAGGGAAATTCCACATCTGCATTTAACCCATCCGTGAAGTGAAACACGACATACACACCAGTGAACACACACACTAGGGGGCAGTGAGCACACTTGCCCGGAGCAGTGGGCAGCCCAATCCGCAGCGCCCGGGGAGCAGTTTGGGGTTAGGTGTCTTGCTCAAGGACACCTCAGTCATGGACTGTCGGCCCTGGGGATCGAACCGGCAACCGTCCGGTCACAGCGCCAGATCCCTAACCTCCAGCCCGAATGGGGGGGGTGGGGTTAGGGTCATTTTCTGGTGGGCCAAATCAAAGGTCCAAATCAGTCCTGTGAGCCACACTTTGGGCAGCCCTGATCTAAAACATCTGCCTTATTTTTCAGAAACCAAATACAGCAGAATTAATCGCCATTAGAAAAAAAACAAACAAACTGACAAATCAAATCTTGATTGAGACGTTCCTGTCAGCATCATAATGCTCTCAGATCTCCTGTATGCAGAAATGAGATGAGGATTATTAGAGAAGGCCTATATAAGGCAAACTCATAATTAATTGGCGCTGTGTGTCAGAGCGCTGCATTTCTTCAGCGAGCATCCTGCTGCTGTCAGTGTGACAGAAGAGACTGTGATGCAATAGCTGCACTATGTTTCCTGGATACAAATCTCATTCTTTACACTAATCAGACACACAGCCTGGAACTAATCCAAATTAAAAATCTGCCTGCGTTACAAAAACGCCTTGACACAATACACGTTAATACAACTGGCGATGCCATTATCTTGATTGCTCCGAGTTTGATTGCTGATGGACGGTCCGTGTGTCCGAGGTCTGCTTTCAAAGGCGTTCAGAAAGGAGTGAAGGTGTTTTTGTGAGTACAGTGTACGTCAGACTCTGTTTAGCGCGCAGTTTCAGGGATCCTGCAGTCCTCTTTGAAGACACACAGCTCCAATTATCCACGGCTGGCCTAAAGGCATCCCACATCCACAAGTGTGGTGGAGGTAAACAGTTTGCTTTATTGCACTAATTAAGAAAAGCGCTGAGAATTTAGAGCGCTGTCAGGGAAATAGCTGGCGTGGAAAAGAGAAGGATGTTCAGTGTGAATCACCTTGAGGTGTTTGTAGTCTGTCTATCTATCTATCTGTCCATCTGTCTGTCCATCTACCTATTGCTCCAAATACAGTCTCACATTACCTCACATACATTTTGATACCAGTTCAGCTGCTGAATGCTTGAGCTTGAACCATTTCAGTGCAGGTTATTCAGGTTTTCTAGCTGATGAATTCTCTCTGGAGCAGCATGAACAGTTTTCATTCACTGAAATGCACTTCCACTCACTCTTATCCATTTTAGGCAAGCCGGTTTCTTAAAGAAGAGCCAAGTACTTCATATAACGCTGATATGTTTTCAGTTTGTAAGTCAAACGACCCCTTTAGTTCATGTTTTTTTTTTTATGAGTGAAGACTCCAATCCACAATGTTCCTCCTCCTGAAGAACTTCTCCAGCCCTGATTTCCTTCAAGATCTCCAGATGATGCACAAAAAGGAGAGAGGCAAAAGCCAGAGAAGCCTCATCTTCAGGCACGGATTCCCAGCCAGTCTCTGGCAGTAAACCTGTTGATGGATGGGGATGCCAAAGGAGCGAATCCCACAAGTCCAATTACCGCTGCTGTGAAACGTTCACTCCTACAATCCGCCGTCGTTTTCGCTGTCTGTAGTGGTGGGGAAACAACAGTGACTCGCCAAAAAAGCGAGCCAGATGGTGCAGATCTCCTCCAGAACCGCGTGTGGAGATCAGGGGAGAAGCGAGGATGCGGAATAGCGGCCGTGTCTAACACCGCACGCAGCTGTCATGTACAGCGGGTAGCGCTCGCTCTAACGGAGGCGCTGGATCTGCGCTCGCCCCCTAACTGAGCCGGTTTCCTCCAGTCATTCAGGAGGAGAACGGCAGCGTAGTACAGAGCATCGGCTCGAACTGGGCTTTTAAGCAGCCTATCGACGATTAAAACCATCGATTTCCAAAGATCGATCAGACCCTGGACACTCCAATCAGCACTCGGGACTAGTTCGCCTTCTCTACTTCACTTACTGCCGTTTACGCACTTTATCTCCAGCCCGTCTGCTCATCTGCTCACCAGCTCACCAGCTCCACTGCAGCAGCAGCAGCCTCGCTGACTTTCCCCGCTACAGGAAAACAAATGAAGGGACTGGATCCGCTAAAACCCGAAGAAAAGCGAACCAGAAGCACTTTATTTCTCACAAGCGGCCACTTAAAAACACGCGCGCGTTCAGCGAAGCAGCATCCGCGCTCGGCGCTCTCAGAGCGGCCAGGCAGTCTCGCCTCAGCGCCGCTTCCTCCAGCCACGAACTCCGGATCAACTTTAACGCCTTACCTTTGGACAGAACCGCTGAAACCAGGCAGATGAAGAGTGGAATAGAGAGAGATCCGCTCCCCGAGCTCGCCATGTTGAACACCTGCTTCAGACTGGCGGCGCTAAATCACCTAGAGACGGAGCTCAGGATAATGAGATGCGGGGAAGGGAGGGAGGGAAGGAGGGAGGGGGTGATGAAGGGAAAGAAGATACTCACTAAAGTGGCCATGCCTACGTTCACTGCTGTCACGAAACTGAACCCCCCCCCCCCCCCCCCCGCATTGGTCACCACCGAGCTTCTGTAGAGTTTAGTTTTCCTACCCTGATCTCCCCAGAAGATCCCGATCAGCTTGGAGAGCAGTGTTAGATCTCCAGGTTAGTGACCACTGGACTAGCCCATCCACTCCCTGGCCGAGATGTCTACTTCATTTCACACTGTGGTTGAAACACAGGCTCACAAGTCAAGACACACCACCTAATGTGGATAATGTGATCACATGTGACGTAAGTTGAATCACGTGATCATGCGTGACGTGATGATCACATCTGACCTGGGGTGACTGATGTGGTCACATGTCACAATGTAACTGACATAGGATCACATGTGATGTAATACATTTACGTTTTACGTTTGCGGCATTCGGCTGACGCTCTTATCCAGAGCGACTTACAATTGGATCATTTTACACAGGGAGGCCAAGGCGGTGTTAGGAGTCTTGCCCAAGGACCCTTATTGGTGTAGTGTAGGGTGCTTGAACCCCAGTCTACAGCGTAGAAGGCAAAGGTGTTAACCACTACACTAACCAACCAGTAATAATATGCATAATATACGATCACCGTATACGATCGTGCTGCACCTGTGATGCAGTGGAATCACATGTGGCATCATGGGAATAAAATGGGATCATGTTGCTTAATGTGGAAGATCATGTGACAACGTGAAAAATCAAACGTGCCTGATAATGTCACGTGACCTAATGTGTATAATGTGATCACAAGTGACATGTGATTTGATGTACTGCGAATAATTCACGTGAATAACATGATAAAGTGATGTAACGATATTTACGCACAGATAATACATGATCATATGTGACGCCTTGCAAATAACTTGGGGGTCACCTGTGTGATCATGCGACATCATATGAATAATATGTGATGATCACGTGACAATGTAAACAATGTGATCACACGTGACCTTATGTGATCAGATGATGTAAAATATATGTGCGACACCTTGTAAATGATGCCATATGTGATCTAATGCGAATGTTATGTGACCCAGTGTGAATGTATGATGACATGTGACATGTTATACTATAAACGTACACATGTAAAAGGCAAATGAATGAGTCATTAGGTGAGAAAATCATCCATTTAAAAAAAATGTGTATCCAACATGTGGAAAAAGATGTAAAAATCGTGAATTCAGTTCTTTTACAGTGATATGGGCTGTAGATAAATGGAGCACTAATGCTGAGGAAGCCACTTCAGTCTGGGTTTTTTCAGTCAGGCTACAGCTATAAGGTCTCCAATCATATTAGTCAGGTCTAAGCTTGAATAGAGAAAGCTGCTGGCCATTTAGAGCTGAAACGCACAGCATGGTGCGTAAGGGCTGACCAGTGAGAAACTAATTGTCAGAAGGGGAAAGTTACACAACAGGCGGTCATTTCATACACGAACAGCGCACCCTGTGTTCGTGAGGAGGAGCTGCACTCTGGTTGGCAGAGACAGGGAAACACAAAGCACATCAACCCATAAAGCTGCTGTGATGCCAAATTCAAGGTTTTCGCACACACTTCACACGTGGGTTTTTAAAAGGAAGAGAAGAAAATCACGTATGTTCTGGTCTATATACAGTTTTAAATAATATTACCAACTGCGTATATTGATAATCTCGAGTCCAATAACTTGACAAAATACTTTTAAAAATGATAGTATAATATTTAGTAATTAATGTCTTGTCGTTCCCAACTCAAAATACTAAATCAAACCTTTTGGCATTTTGTTTATTACATTTAAGTCTGCACTGTAGAAGTTACTATTGTACAGAAAATAACTAGACTATTCAAATGTGAAGTGTTTCTGGACTAATGGCACTTAAAATAATCATCATCATCATCATCAACATCATCATCATCAACAGTTCTTTGTGTTTTTTCTCACTCACTACTCAACATGCATAATAAGTCATTTGATTTTTCACAAAATAAACACTACACGTTTCCTCTGGGTTCTCCGGTTTCCTCCCACAGTCCGAAGACGTGCAGGCAGGCCGATTGGACATGCTACACTGCCCCTGGGTGTGAGTGTGTGAGTGATTGTGTGTGTCTGTCTGCCCTGAGATGGACTGGCGACCTGTCCAGGGTGTATCCTGCCTTCCGCCTGATGACCGCTGGGATAGGCTCCAGCACAACCCTCCACCCCCGTGACCCTGAAGTTGGAGCACCTTAGAGAATGGATGGATGGATAAACACTACACACTTAAAAAGATGGTTCTTTAAGGGTTCTTTGTTTAAAACCATGAGTTCTGTATAGAAGCATTTACATGCTTACATGATCCTTTGCATGGTGAAATGGTCCTTCAGACTGGTGGAGAATGTGCTGTATATGGTTCTATGTAGAACCTTTTTGAAGGTTGAATGAAGATTTAAAGAACTGAAGACTGGATGGGAAGCAACATCTTTACCTACACTCTGAAAAACGGTTGGTTCTTTAAATGTTCTTTAGAAATGTGTTGTATCTGGTTCTGTACAGGAATTTGTTGAAGGTTTGATGAAGATTTGAAGATTGGATGGAACGTGGAATCTTTTAACTCCAAAGATGGTTCTTCGAGGGTTCCTTAGTAAAAGAGATGGCTCTATTTAACTTTGCATGGCTAACTGGTTCTTTGCATGGCGAAAAGGTTCTTCAGACTGATGAAGAAGGTGGAATATCTGGTTCTTTATAGCGCCAGACAGTTCTGCTGTTGTTATGATGTCAAGCTTGAAGCAATGGAGGAACCTTTTTGGTGCTATATAGATCCACATACGCCACATCAGTTTAAAGGACCGCTTCACATGCAAAGAACCATTTAAGCGTGAGATGGTCTTTTGAGTGTTCATGGTTCTATGTAGAACCATTGTCTGTACTAAACAACCATTGAGGAACCATATTTTTTTAAGAGTGCAGTTAAAAGATTCCACTTCACTCCATCCAATCAAAAATGTGAAATATTTAGTTCACCAAATGTTGGAAAACAGCAAAGTGACGTGTCTTCAAGCGGCTCCGATGAAGACATGATTCCAATTTCCTGACTGGTACACTTGCAGCAGGACTTCGGATTCTGCTGTAGAGATGAGCCGTCATGATTGCTGCGCGGTTGCACTTGCGATTAATCTGAAGTTTAGAATGACATTTGAAGTTGACTTTATCAAGCATTACATCCTGATAGCTCTCCGTATTTGGTGTACCATCTGTCAGCTGTAGCGCGAACGGAGCCAGTCCTCCTTTACTCTACCCTAGTTGTTCTAGTTCTCGTTGTTTACCAGAAAAAAAAATCTTATGAAAAATTCATGACAAAATAATTATCCTTGATAAAAAAGGATAGTGAGCACAAAGACATTACAGCTTAATTAGATACGCAAATTCTATTATGTATTAATTATATTACGTCCCATGCAGCTTATCTCCGCTTTGCGATATCATTGCCAAAGTTTAATTAAGAAGTACTTTTTTTTGAAGTTAGATTTGTTTTCACATTAGTCATTCACAGATATGAATTTAGTGTAAATGTCAGATTACAGGAAAAAAAAAAACAGAAGAACAAATAAACAAATTTTCAGTAGAGATGTTAGAGTCTGTTTCTCAGACCAGCCAAACGGAGACAATACCCAAATAATTCACTGATGTACTCACTGGTCCAGTGCTTTGAACTGCTGTCTGATGACATCCTGGCATGCAATTTGACTTTTTCAAAGATCGGTTACAACAAATCATGGAATTACATCCCAGCAGCAGAGCAATATGTGCAAGGACGTACGTTTTTGGAAGAAACTAACAGCATTTGTAAGGAATCGAGAGTAGTTGGAGGAAAAAAGACACACCGTCGTTCAAAAGTATCAAACTAAATTTGCTGGGGATAAATGAATGTTCAACTTCACAGGTCTCAAATAATGAATAGAAAGCTAGAAGGACAAAGGAAAGGTTACGTGTGTCCAGAATGATGGACAGAGCTGTACAGTTCACAGTACTGTGGAACAGTCAGAGCCCTGAACACTCTCATTTCTGTCATTTCCAGCCAAATGGTCATTAAATTCCAGTTAGTCATTATTCAGCATGAGGAAGAAAAGTAGAATACGTATTTAATATTTAACTCAACAACTGAATATAATGTATCATGTATCATATATTTCAGTATTTAGTGTCTTCACTCTCTGCCTTTCTTTTCAGGAGACTTGCTTTCATATTCATAAAGAAAGGGGTATATTCAAAGCTCAGCCTTAGAAGTTGGTTAGACTCTGTTGGTTAGATCTCGTAGAGGTCTGGACTCTGGGGTGGTCAGTCCCTGTAGTCAGTGTAGTCAGCTACACCAGCAGCTTCTTTGTCTGATAAGTTCGTCTTGATCTTCTCAGTGTGCTTTGAGTCATTATCTTGCTTGTTGAGTGAATTTTCCAGAGGGAATTGTTTATAGATGGTGTATTAAAATTTGTCAGTACTGAATACATGAAAATGAAAGTCTCTGAAAATGACGGAGAAAACTGTACAGCTTTAAGAATTCATTTATAATGAATAAATATCCAGTTGAAATGACTTTGAGATTAAATCTTGCGGCAAATGATAAAATATTACTTTATTATAATGGACAAAATATACTGTACATGTCAACACATTTCAGGACATTATCATTAAAAAACCTTTTGCTTTTAAGAAATATTGAAACAAAAGTGTTTGGTATCTGGCTTTTGGTATGAATGTATGGAAAATCACAGAGATTATTTTGTTTCCAGACTTTTTTCCAGACAACAAAGTTGTAAAATGACGTATAAGAAGGCGACTTTCCAATTCCCTGATTCATAAGCTTGGCTGTGATGTGACCTTCAAATATATTGTTTGTATAAACAAGCACTTTTACAAAATTGAAAAAAGTACTCATTTAATTCTTAAATAGTATGTAGAATGAATGAATGAATGAATGAATGATACTATTTTTAAGTAACAAACAGTGAGCTGTCATTCCAATCCCAGAATATGGGAATTCTGTGCTGATGCGGATATCTGATATTTTTCATGTAGATATCTGATGATATCTACCTGGATCCGTCTTTAAAGAGAAACATCCATTTAAATTGCAACGTCTAAGTGTAAAGTTTAAAGTATAAGTAAAGAAGTATAAGCTTAAATGGTAAAGTCCTAGTTGTAGATTACAAAGAAGTATGTTTTAATAGTAAAGTTTAATTATGAAGTCTTAGTTGTAAATTGTAAAGGACGATAACTGCGTAAAGAAAGAATAGAATAAAGAATAAAGAAAGATAGCAGCATCCTCTAGAACTTCTGCTCTTCTCGATTACAGCGAGCGCACCATCAAATATGCGTTTGAAATATTGCTCAAATAAACATCTGTACAATGCTGACTCGTTTTTTAAACCATCATCGGCTAATACTGACATGATTCCAGTATCCAATGTCCAATATGATTCCAAGTGTCTAGAAAACTCATAAAACAGATGTGCTGACAGAACCACACGCTTTGTGTACTGGGTATAAATGTATTGTTATTTAACACAACACTTTTCAGAGGGTATTGTGTGAGAGGGCATTCTACCCAAATAGTTCAAACTGGAGGGCGGCACGGTGGCGTGGTGGGTAGCGCTGATGCCTCACAGCAAGGAGGGTCTGGGTTCGATTCCCCGGCCGGGTGATCAGGGTCCTCTCTGTGTGGAGTTTGCATGTTCTCCCCGTGTCTGTGTGGGTTTCCTCCCGAAGTCCAAAGACATGCAGCCAGGCCCATTGGATATGCTAAATTGCCCCTAGGTGTGAGTGACTGTCTCTGTCTGTCTGCCCTGTGATGGACTGACGACCTGTCCAGGGTGTATCCTGCCTTCCACATGAAGACTGCTGGGATAGGCTCCAGCACCCCCCCTGCGACCCTGATGGAGAAGCGGCTTAGAAAATGGATGGATAGTTCAAACTGTGTTCCCACAATAAATAAACTGTTTGAAAAGTATTTCAGATATTCATGAAGATTATGTCCTAATCTATTTAAACTCAGTGCATTTATTGAGATGTTAATAAGCTAAATTTGTACAAAACCATAGAGTATTTTCTATTGGGAGGTGTTCGTCCCAAACCCTACCTACTAAATTTCTACTTGTGAAAATAACACTTAATTCTTTTATTTAAGATCTTTTTGCTTTCTAAAGTGAAGCTGAAAGATTTAAAATTATGGTGAGTTAAATTTTTAAATAAATAAACAGAGATGGAGCCTTATTTTAGCCACACCCCTGCATTTTAGAGCAGGAAGTGAGACTGCATCCCTGTCCCGGGGGCAGTCGTGGGCTGGAGGATCCCCAGGGCTGACAGTCCATGACTGAGGTGTCCTTGAGCAAGACACCTAACCCCCAACTGCTCCCCGGGCGCCGTGAATAGGGCTGCCCACCGCTCTGGGCAAGTGTGCTCACTGCCCCCTAGTGTGTGTGTGTGTTCACTAGTGTGTGTATGTGGTGTTTCACTTCACGGATGGGTTAAATGCAGAGGTGTAATTTCCCTGGTTTGGGGATCAAAACAGTATCACTTACTTACTGTCCCCCATGGCCATATGGTGAGCAGGTAGATCCCATTGTTCTGAAGTCAGTGTGTCCCTAAGTCTGAAAATCAGTGCGTAACATTAAGAACCATCACTACTGAAACATTTTATGCAATTTAGTAAACTTTTCTGGTGTTTTAATGAAAAATACTATGATTTTATGTATGTAAACTGTCCAACGCTGTGTTTGCTACTCATGCACTTGGTAGCGTTTTGAGTTCTGTGCAAAATGAGCAAAAACCGGCACTACTGCAACATTCGGCAAAGTTTTGGTGAAATTGTTTTAATAGTGACAAAAAGTAATGATCATTTATGTTATGAAATAAACGTAATTAAGATATAGCGTCACTTAAAGTAAAGGATTTCAGTCTACAGTTCAAGTCAGTTGAAGGCCCAAAGTGTTTGACATTGAACTAATTCAGTGGAAAAAATCCATGCATCAGTGTCTTGTTTTGCAGTCATGTTTAGAGATTAAATGTATGCCTAAAATCTGCTGTACTTTATGTTGATTTAATACCTTGTTTTAATGCCTGTCTGCCAAAAATTCCACCCATCCACTTGTACCATAACAAATAACAACATTCTGGCTTGAAAAGGGTTTAACACAATTAGGAAGACCTATCAAGACTCCATATGTTCTTTATTTGTGGGTATTTTGCTTTGTCTGCAGTCTCCATTCTTATTGCCCTGCTGCTATAATACTCCTCCTGGCTGTGGTCGTGATGCTGTATACACTGTATGCACACGCTGAACGAATGGCGCTCGTGTTTTGATGGTCCTGAGCAGTCAGAATCCCATCTAACTGCACAATTTATTTGCAGCCATATTCAGAGTGTTTATGTCAATCCTCATTCAGCAGCGTACACAAGCAGCATTTAGGAGCTCATATAAATCTCCCACCCAGTTTTCTTTCCACAGGATTTAATTCCACACATCACATTCACTTCTGATATTATTATCCAAGGCGGCTTGCCTGCTCTAACTTCGTTAGTGAAGGTAAACGCTACGCCGAGCTATTGTATAGCAGCAATGACAGTCAGTGTGTATTAGCACTTCACACACTTCCATGTGTCATTCACACGTGTGACTCTGCCAGCTGACTTCTCACCTGATTGAACCTGAGTTCTCTGTTCTCAACAGTTTACATGTTCACTATAAGGAGACGAGGGATTTTGACAGAACCTGTTCTGAAGCTCAGCCCTTGAATAACCTTCTAACCTTCTAAATGTTGTTCATATCACAGATCTTTCCACTGTTTGATCCAGGTGGGTCTGTGTCCTGTCAAACTTAATTTGTTTCAAAAGTTTCAAACCATTTCGTTCACTTTCTGGTCTTTATAGTCCATGAATGGTTAGTGAGCTGCAGTAACAGCTAGCTGTGTTGGTTTTAAATGCATATGCATATTCAGTCTACAGCAGTTTAGCCCCGCCCATACACTGAAGTAATAAGGAGTGTTTTAGCCCGGACTGCTTTGTGAATAATACAGTAATAGGGGCAGCCAATCAGAACAGAGATCATTTACATATTTCTTAACCCTTGTGGTCGATTAGCAGTGGATGTACTGTTCATGTGTCGTATTAAGTCAAGCAAGGTTCAAAATACCCCCCCCCCCCTCCCCTCTTGGTGCAATAGAAATAGAAAAGTTTAAATATAAAATAGAAAAGTTTTAAAATATAAACAAATTAAATAACAGATTAGAGCTACGGTTGACTAGACAGGCGTAAGCATAAATGAACTAAGCTCTCCTATTTACACACTAAGCTTTCCTATATAATGAATAGTGTTTGTGAAATAGCAAACCTGAAACCCATATGCAACAGTTTGGGCACCCCTGGTCAAATGACATTTTAATGCATATTATGGTTTATTTCCTTGGATGGACCGGCTCCCTGTCCAGAGGGGACCCTGCTTTCCACCCAGTGGCCACTGGAACAGACTCCAGCACCCGCCCTGCGACCCAGAAGGATAAGCGGTTTAGAAAATGTCTTTGTGTGTGTGCATAACCAAGAAATTGTACTAGAATTTGCAGAAAAATACCACTTTTAATTCACTAATACCTTCACTTAAAACCTTCTTATAATTCACTGTAGAGGCCGTGCAAACTTATTTTCATTTAGAAAATCAACAAAACGTTGTTTGACTGGGGTTGTTAATAATTGTGCATACAACTGTAGGTGTTTCTGATAAAATGGTCAATGAGTATAGATACAAAGGTAGGTATCCTAATAAACTGATTATGTGATGTAAGGTGGTTGGTTAGTGTAGTGGTTAATACCTTTGCCTTCTACACTGTAGACTGGGGTTCAATCCTCACCTGGGCAAACACCCTACACTATACCAATAAGAGTCCTTGGGCAAGACTCCTAACACTGCCTTGGCCTACCTATGTAAAAATGATGAAATTGGAAGTCGCTCTGGATAAGAGCGTCAGCCAAATGCTGTAAATGTATTTTCAAAGGCAGAACGCAGTTTCCAATTTTCGTCATGTTCATTTCATGTCCAGGGAGAACAACAGCGGCTGCACGTACCAATGAGCGTGAGCGTGCGCGTACACGAATGAAATCATTTATGGACTATTCTAATGATTTGCACAGTATACAGACCTAAGATATTTGCAAGGATTATATTATGATCGATTTAAACCCAAAGCATTAACTGAGATAGTAATTAAGTAAGTAAGTAAGCTACATATATACACGACTATTTATAGGGTATGTTTTCCTGGGAGGTGGCTGTGCTCTGGATAAGAATGTCAGCCAAATGCCATAAATGTAAATAAAATTGAATTGAACTGATACTGAGGGCATGAGTGAGTAGATGTATCTTCTCCTGCTCTCATAGTTCTTCTGGATCTAGAAATTTCTGAGGCTTTTCCCATCGCCTTACAGGGGCCTAAATAAATCATGCAAGTGCATTTAAGATACAGTGCAGTGGACGACTGTGTGTCCTGAGGTCACTCTGTCGTGCAGGGCTGCCCGCAGCTCATCCTGATCCCAGCAGCACATCAGAGCAGCCAACCGCAAACCTTATTCTGTGTGTGTGTGTGTGTGTGTGTGTGTGTGTGTGTGTGTGTGTGTGTGTGTGTGTGTGTGTGTGAGAGTGTGTGAGTGCGCAGGTGACCACTGTGCCATTGAAGCCTCTGGGGAGTCACAAGGAGGATGGAGAGCCAAGACAGTTGGGTTTCTCTTTGTTTTGCCTGGAGGCTATGGCAGTAATGAATGCTGACAAAACTCATAAATTCCTAATACTGGGGCACCGCGAATTCCCTTTTTCCATAGATCAGAGCCGTGGCAGTGGCAAACCTAAAAAGGCGTTAAGCAGTTTATTAGGCCACGACTGGGAGAGATGCGCAGGCATGCACCAGTAAAGCAAAGAACATTCTGGCGGTTTTAAATCACTGCTTCTTCCTCACGCACAGCATCCTGAATGAAAAACACAGCAATATATAAAGCGAGCACTGCGCAGGAAAGATGAACTGGAAGAACGGATTTTATGATCTCCATCAAACATCTACAGCGCAGATAAGCAGGAGCTGCAGTTATGACATGGGCCTTTTTAAGACGGTCTACTCCAGCTCTTAAAGTCTAGCATTATTACTGCCATTTACTGACTTATGTAAATGTAATCACACAGTTACACTGTTAATGTGACTGTAAATTACACTTACATTTGATTTACAGTGTGTTTCTTTAAAGGGTGTATCTCTGATCTGTTTCAATGTTCATCAGTGAAAAAATGCATGACACAAATATAAGTGGTTGCGCAAAACAAGACTACACATTAGATATCTCGATATAATTAGAATGATATTTTCTTGTTACTGCAATATAACCTTTAAAATGTTTAAATTTTGTTTTTTATTATTTTTTGCATTAATCTTTGGATCCATTGAACATCACATGTTTTAAACATGTCAGCACATTCACTCCTATAAAAAATCTGAGTTCAAGACATTCAGTAGGAATTTGCATGATCTGAATCTCTGTATTAGAAAGTCTTTACTGTCTTTGTGCCATTAGCATGGATATAAGTTAAACACATTTTGTGTATTTACTAATTATATTTAAGCCAGTATCTACTTATAAACCAAGGGAAAAAAAGAAAGATATGAGTGGCACATTTTTGAATGGTTAAATCCATGTTAATTTTGTACATTGATAAAAAATAATCATAATAATACAATGATACAATAATAATACTGTCACGATTGGCCCCTCCCAGTCCCGGTTTAGCCTGCGTGTTCTTTGTTTTGGTTTTGTGGTCCAGCCCCCTTGTTTTGTGACTCTGCCCCTGATTATTCTCACCTGTGTTTCCACCTGTGTCTTGTGAACCCTCGTTAGCCCTCTTGTATTTAAGCCCTGTGTTTTCCTTAGTCTAGTGCTGGTCTTTGTTTGCTTTGTTGGATTTTGATGTTTGACGTGCTATTTGTATGCTTTGAATTGTTTATTCTTGTTTGAGATTCTGTGGTCTTTATTGTCATGTCTATCCCGCGATCTCTACGTGTTGGCTCTATGACCTTGGACTGTCTGGACCCTGATTTTGGATTTGCCCATTATAAAAGTCGCTTATCTCAGTGTATGCGTCCGCTTCCTCGCTCCCCGGCGTTACAAATACAATAAATACAGTGCAATGACTAAATGGGCTCAAAAGCCTCAAAAAGAAGGTCTAGCTTAATGTTTAGGTTTAAAATGCAAAATCAACATTATATGGTGAAGAGTATATAATACACTTAGATCTTCGCAAGACGTGTCATTCTCCAAGTTTTGACTGAGTTCTCTTTGAATGCTCTTTCAACATGTTCACAATCATACTTATCCACTCAGGGAAGGGGTTCGAAGTGCACCCAATGTTCCAAAAAGTTCGTCCACATTTTGCATGCAATTACTCATTTCCACCAGAGAGGTCTCCAAATGCCCAAATTGTACATCGCTTTAATGACCCATAATAATCAGTAGTTTTAACAGTAAATCTATCTCATGCTGATTATCATTTTTTGAAGCACTGTCATCCACTTGCTTGTTAATAAGTCAAATCATACAATATCTCCTCTTCTACTACAAACACAAATATGGGATTGATTGAAAGTTTTGAACTCACTTTCCACAGGATTTCTCCACTTATTTCAGTGGACTAAAAGTGAGAGGGTTCATATAAAATTACAGCTTGTTTTTAATAACAACATCTGCTGTGAACAAATTGATACTATACAAATGTCTACTGCAAGAGCAAGAGCAGTTAATGAGTCAGAAATATTACAAAGGGGATTTGTCAAGTAGAAGAAGAAGTACACAGTGAACTTAGTCATGACTGGAATGCTGTCAGTATGTTCAGGTGGAGTTGTCAGCTGACCGCTTTGTAATATATTATTCTGTAGTGAGCCGTCAGTAAATCACGCTGTTACAAATTAAAATACACTGTCATGAGTGGTGGTGACCTCTGCTTTCACGCCGTCGCTCCGTGTGTTGGGCGGAATAACACGCTGTAATGATCCTACAGTGAGTCGGACTGCATTAAACTTTGATGGACTTGGTTTAATCTGCTTTATTTCTGCTCAAACATGCTCCAAATTGAATTGTAAAAGTCAAGCAAATGATGAAAAAAGGACAGTTGAGAGAAATGACTATTAACTAATTGTCAACTATCTGTGTTAATTAAACTACTGATGTTGACTCGTCTTATTCTATCAGTGGTCCTGGATGTGCGCGTTGAGTGTACGATGAGCAGCGAGGTGATCACAGTAGGCAGAGCTGTCGTCTGCGCCTCAGCTCCCCAGCTGCTCAACTCCCCTTTTTTTCTTTTATCTAAACTATGCATTTTCATTTTCAGGTTTGGTAAATAAATATATCATCATAGTCAGATCAAAACCTTATATATCATTTTTTGTGCGTTTTAGGTGAAGAAGCCCTTTTGCCATTCGTTATATATTTAAATGTTATGATGAATGAACCGATCAAAGCTATGTATATATTTACTTCTCCTAAAAAGTTACCACCAAGGAGATACAAGGTTCAACGTTCTACAAGTTCTCAACCATACACATAATAATAATAATAATAATAATAGTAATAATGTTTCTTCAGTTCTGCATTTTAACCAGATAGGGTTGAAGTACAAACTCCATTTGTAATGTGTGACACAATAAAATCTCTCTTAATCTAATAATTACTATTTGGAGTAACGAAGTGACAAATATCAATTTGCACTAAATGCCATCTGTTAAAGCAGGACAGTAAATCAGACAAATCTCTGAGCAAGCGGTAATGATCCTGTGAAACTACAGTACAAATAATTGCTTCCTTTTACAGGTCAGATTGAGTTTTGTTTATAGTTAATAAGCTGGATCATTCTGGTTTTAACTGACTTGGACTTCAAACTAAAACCTTTTGCTTTGAGTGAAAATGATTTCTTGAAATAAATGATTAAACATTTCATTTTGTCACTAAAAACCAATCATAACACTGTCAAGCCTTCAACAAATGTTTTAGTACAGACTGTTTCATTAGTGACAATTTTAGCTCATTTTGAGCAGAACGCCAGCCATTGCACGACCAGCAAACACAGCTTTGAATAGCTGTACACACATAAAATCTTTGCAGAAAATTTGGGTTTGTGCCAATGTTACTGTGACGTGGAGCAAGGAGGCGGACGCATATGCGGAGATAAGCGACTTTTATTCAGGGCAAATCCAGGGGCATAGTCGTAACGGTCCAGGTTCACGTAGCCAACACGGAGGGAATATCGGTCAGACATGACGCAATAAACACAGACTGAAATCTGAACCATATTGGCAGTGGGAGATGGCGGGGAGGCCCTAGTTGGCCTAGGCCCCTGCAGCAGAAACTAGCTCTTGGTACATGGAATGTAACCTCACTGGGGGGGAAGGAGCCGGAACTTGTGCAGGAGGTTGAGAGGTACCAACTAGATATAGTTGGGCTCACCTCCACCCACAGTGTCGGCTCTGGAAACAAACTCCTGGATAGGGGTTGGTCTCTCTCCTACTTAGGGGTTGCACAGGGTGAGAGGAACTGGGCGGGTGTGGGGATACTCACAAGTCCCCGGCTGGTGACCAGGCAGTTGGAGTTTGTCCCGGTGGATGAGAGGGTCGCCTCAATGTGAATTAAAATTGCAGAGAGGAAAACTTTGACTGTTGTCTGTGCGTATGCACCAAACAACAGGTCAGAATATTCGGCCTTCCTGGAGCGAGTGGGCGGGGTTCTGGAAAGGGTCCCGCCTACAGACTCCATAGTCCTACTGGGAGACTTCAATGCTCACATTGGCAATGACTGGGAGACCTGGAGAGTGATTGGGAAGAACGGCCTGCCCGATCTAAACCCGAATGGTGAGTTGTTATTGGACTTCTGTGCCAGGCATGGATTGTCCATAACGAACACCAAGTTCGAACACAAGGATGTTCATAAGTGTACATGGTACCAGAGCTCCTTGGGTCAAAGGTCAATGATCGACTTTGTTGTCGTTTCATCTGACTTGGGACCATATGTTCTAGACACTAGGGTGAAGAGAGGTGCTGAGCTGGCAACTGATCACCATCTGGTGTTGAGTTGGATCAGGTGGCAGGGAAGATTGATGGTCAGACCCGGTAGGCCCAAGCGAATAGTGAGGGTATGCTGGGAACGACTTTCAGAGGCCCCTGTTCGGAATGATTTCAACTCCCACCTCCGGGAGAGCTTTTCTCACGTCCCGGAGTAGGTAGGGGACATGGAGTCTGAATGGACCCTGTTCAAAACCTCCATTGTGGAAGCTGCCAGGCGTAGCTATGGCCAAAAGCTTGTGGGTGCCTGTCGGGGCGGTAACCCAAGAACCTCCTGGTGGACACCGGTGGTGAGGGAGGCCGTCAAGCTGAAGGAAGAGGCCTTTAGGGACTGGTTGGCCCGAAGGACTCCCGATTCAGCAGATAGGTACCGACAGGCAAAAAAGGTGGCAGCTGCAACGGTGGCAGAAGCAAAATCCAGGGCATGGGAGGAGTTTGGTGAGGCCTTGGAAAAAGACTTTCGTTCGGCCTCAAAGAGGTTCCGGACAACTGTCCGGCGACTCAGGAGGTGTCGGCTGGCTGCCCCCAAGCTGTATTCGGCAAGGTTGGAGAAACTCTGACTTCGAATGAGGATATTGTCGGTCGGTGGAAGGAGCACTTTGAGGAACTTCTTAATCCGGGAGACGTGCCTCCCTCACGGGGGTCAGGGCCAGAGGCTTCTGGGGTGTCATGTTCCATTTCCCTGGTGGAGGTCACTGAGGTAGTTGGTAAGCTCCTCAGTGGTAAGGCACCAGGGGTGGATGAGATTCGTCCAGAAATGCTTAAGGCTCTGGATATTGTGGAGCTGTTATGGCTAACACGCCTTTGCAATATTGCATGGACCTCGGGAACAGTACCCTTGGACTGGCAGACTGGGGTGGTGGTCCCTATTTTTAAAAAGGGGGACCGGAGGGTGTGTGCCAACTATCGGGGTATCACACTGCTCAGCCTCCCTGGGAAAGTCTATGCAAAGGTGCTGGAAAGGAGACTCCGACCGATAGTTGAACCTCAGATTGAGGAGCAACATTGTGGATTCCGTCCCCCGGCCGTGGAACAATGGATCAGCTTTTCACCCTCTCACAGATTGTTGAGGGGGCATGGGAGTTTGCCAACCCAGTCTACATGTGCTTTGTGGACTTGAGGAAGGCTTATGATCGTGTTCCTCAAGATATCTTGTGGGAGGTCTACTGGGGGGCTACTACTCCAGGCTATCCAATCTCTGTACTCCCGGAGTGAGAGCTGTGTCCGTATACTCGGCATTAAGTCAGACTCTTTCAGGGTTAGCGTTGGACTTCGCCAGGGTTGTGCTCTGTCTCCACTCTTGTTCATGATATTCATGGACAGAGTGTCCTGGCGCAGCCGGGGTCAGGAGGGCATTATGTGTGGAGGCCGGAGGGTGGCGTCTCTGCTATTTGCAGATGATGTTGTTCTTTTGGCAGAATCACATGGATGCCTCCAACGCTTGCTGGAGCGGTTTGCAGCTGAGTATGAAGCGGTTGGTATGCGGATCAGCACCTCCAAGTCCATGGTCCTGGCCTGGAAAAGGATGGCATGCCCACTCCAGGTAAGGGGAAAGGACCTGCCCCAGGTAGAGGAGTTTAAGTATCTTGGGGTCTTGTTCACGAGTGACGGGAAGAGGGAACATGAGATTGGCCGTAGGCTGGGACAGGCGGCAGCAGTAATGCGGTCACTGTACCAGACTGTAGTGGTGAAGAGGGAGTTGAGCCAAAAGGCGAAGCTCTCTGTTTACCGGTTGATCTACATCCCAACCCTCACCTATGGTCATGAGCTGTGGGTAATGACCGAAAGAACAAGATCGCGAATACAAGCGGCAGAAATGAGCTTTCTTCGTCGGGTGGTGGGCTACACGCTCTGCGATAGAGTGAGGAGCTCCGTCATCTGGAAGGAGCTCAGAGTAGAGCCACTGCTCCTCCGCATTGAGAGGAGCCAGCTGAGGTGGTTCAGGCATCTGATCCGGATGCCCCCTGGACGCCTCCCGGTGGGGGTGTTCCAGTCAAAGCCTACCGGGACAAGACCCCAGGGTCGCCCTAGGACCCGCTGGAGGGATTATGTCTCCAAGTTGGCCTGGGAGCAGCTTGGGGTCCCTGGGAATGAGCTGGAGGAAGTTGCAGGGTCATCTGGGATTCTCTGCTCTCCCAACTGCTACCGTGACCCTGTTTGGATTAGCGGGCAACGATGATGGATGGATGAAATCTGAAATGGAAAAACGGACCAAACAAACCAAACAGCACCAGCATTCGAACAGATTAAACAACAATCAACAACAAAGACCAAGCCAAACACAGGGCTTAAACACATGAGGGCTAAGAAGGGATCACTTGACACAGGTGGAAACACAGGAGTAACCAAACAAGGGGGCAGGACAGAAAAAACTAAACAAATGCACATGGAAGACCAGGAAGTAAACACGAGCACATGGACAGGACAAAGGTAAATACAAGCACATGAGGAGACTGGGAGGGGCCAATCGTGACATTTACACACTGATTTTTAGAGTTGCGGCTAAAAAAAGCCACCTATGGAGTAAAACTCTTTTGGTAGTTTTGACAGTTACATGAAAATATGAGACAGCACTGTTTGGAAATTATCATTATTTTTTAATGAAAATTATGATAAATCATCATATGATATGATTAATACTCACTCTACCAAAATGCACCACAGAGCGATACAGGAGGTCATTCTTATCTGTGGCCATCAAACTCTATAACTCCTCCCTCAGTGTGTGATTCACAAAACTCAATACGAAACTGTTCATATGTGCAATAATAACAATTGTGTGTGCAATAACTCAGAGGGACACTAACTTAATTTAAATAATTGTAACTGCTTTATACCTGATGTTTCATATTACTATCACAATCACCGCCACCTTACTACACTCATAAGTACTTAAATCTTGTGTACATACTGTACATTTCTCTATATTGTCTTAAATTATTAGTAAAGTGTTTATTTTTACATAAATGGCTACAACTGTAACAACTGCAATTTCCCCCTGGGATCAATAAAGGAATCTGAATCTGAATCTGAAAATCAAAATATTTTCACTTCAGAAGAAATAAAAAAATCTGTGGGGCCCACAGTTTGATCTAATTCAGTACAATGGTCCATATAAAACTCTCTTCATGTGTGTTTGTATTGCCTTTTACGCCCATGTAACTACCTGAAATGTCAAGAACTTTCTGGTTTACTTTCCTGATTAAACTTGCAACATTACAGTAAAATTCAGTGTGAGCTTTTTTTGCACAGACCCTCTTGTCACTCCAAATTAATTACCTATCTATGGTAATTTAACTGTTTTACTGTGTCCTTTATCAGCCTAACAGAACCCACTGGTCATTTCAGTTTACTGCATTTAGACTATATTTAGACATTCAGACCCTCACTTTACTCTAAATAATTACACAGCACTTTGGAAATTGTGCCTCACCCTTAACCAGGTCATATCTAGAAACCTTTTGGCGCTTCAATGCACTTTAAGTTATTTGAATTGTCCTGGAACTCATTATCATGATACCCAATATAATTACCTGACACTGTGGACGTATCTGATTAATACCTATACTATGAAAAATTCACTGTAAAACTACAGTAAATCACTGGCTACAAGGTGCATTACTTTAACAGTAGTGTTAACAGTAATTTACTATCAACAGTGAAAAACCCAGACCATGAAAGTACTGAGATATATCTGTTATTCTGCTGTACACTTACAATAATAATCTGTAACTATAATATAGTAATCGCCTGTATTTTTACACAACAACTGTAAAAGTAATGCAAAGCATTGATGAACATGAATGGTGATATATGCTGCAGATGAAAGCTTCATTATGGTCCAATCAGGGTGATGTTTGCATCTACACCAATATAGTTTTTAAGAGACTCTTCTGTAGTTCCTTATTTTGGTTAAGGCACAGAATCTGTGCCTCTAAATGTTCATAGTGTATAAAAATAATATATTTCCCTTGCAGAAAAGGTGAGTCAAAACAGCAGCTGCAAGCTTTTCAAAGTAAACTCAGCTTAATAAAACCACAGTTGTCAGCTGCAATTTAATTTCACCCAACACATTTGCCAGCTCTTGGTCTTGGAGTGAACTTTGATAAAGTCTTTGGTGATAGTGGTGCAGCGATGAAGGGCTCAGTTCCAGCAGAAACAGAACACTGTAGTTTCCGAGTGCAGAGGAGAATATCAAATAACTTCAGTCTTGCCCCTTAAAATGAACACTCTAAGGCCAGATAAGGGCCTTCAAACACAGCCTGTCAAATGCCAGCTGGGATGTGAAATGATGGTGTGTTGGTTTTGGGTCAGGGTTTATGGAGCCCTTTAGTTGTAACTCATATATACTACACTCTTGAAAAAGGTGGTTCTTCAGGGGTTCTTTGGTACAGAAAATGGTCCTATACAGAGCCATGGACACTGAAAAAGTCATTTACATGACTAAAAGGTATTGCAGAGTGCTGTAGATAGTTCTGCCTAGAACCTTTTTAAAAAAGGTTCTATGTAGCACCAAGAAGGGTTCTGCTATTGTCACGATGTCAAAAGCACAATCCTTTTTCCAGGATAGAAGCATCTACAGCACGTTCTCCATCATTCTGAAGAAACATTTCATAATACAAAAGCCCTTTAATCATGCAAAGGGTTCTTTCAGAGTTCATAGTTATATATAGAACCATTTTTTACTAAACAACCCTTGAAGAACCATCGTTTTTAAGTGTGTACGCAGGCCAGCTCCAGTGTAAGTCAGAGCCACTGGCAGCAAACATTAGTGCTGAAAACATAACAGCGAAACGTCAGTTAATCTAGGCAGTCACACTGTTAAGAGTTCAGCTTAATTACCACAGCAGGTCACTCTGTTAAAAAGTGTGAGATTAGTTAGAATGTACAATTAAAACGTACAATGAATCAGCTACACAGCTGGTTGCCTTACTTTTTAAGTTGAAACAGTTTAACAAAAAAAGAACATGTTAAAACTCCCAAAAATCTGAAATCCACACACTGTGCTGAAATACGCTTGGTAGTAACTTGCAAGCTGTTCTAAAACGTTCATGTTTGGATGAACAGACGGTATCAGCAGCAGCTGCTCTTATCAGTGTAAGAGTTATTGTGTGATTACTGCTGTGGGATAGTCAAAGCCAGACGTCTACTGGGAAAAGCATTCTGACTCGAAAATATATACAGTACTGCACCAAATTCAGAGACCATGCTTATTTAAATTCCAGCCGAAATGGACATTAAGCACAAGCACTTTTCAAGATCGAGGTAAAAAAAGTACATTAAACAGAAAATTACATAGAAGACTCAACATCTAAATACTAAGTAGAAAATCATATTTTTCAGTATTTACTTTGTCCACTCTTTGCCTTTATTACAGCTTCCATTCTTTTGTGAGACTTGCTTTCAGTTCTGTAAAGAAATCTACAGGGATAGTTTTCCACAGCTCCACAGTTCGGTCTTAGAAGCCGGTTGTATTTCCGTTTTCTCACAATCCAAGTGATCCAAATCAGACATTTAGACTCATCAGTCTATAAAACCTTACTCCACATCTCAGATGTCCAGTGTTTGTTGTTCTGGTGCAAATTTGCTTCCTTTGTGTCTGTTTCCATTGCTTAGTAAGGGCTTCTTCACGGCAACACATCCTGTCAGACTCATAGTGTTGAGTGGTCTTCTCACAGTGGAAGGATGGACAGAAACACCTGTGGATCTTTTCAGAGATGAATTCAGAGCGGAGCTTGAATTTCTCATCTCTCTCAAAGATGAACGCTTGAAGTGCTGTTTATCTGATGGCGACAGTTTTTGGTGGTCAAATAGGTCTTGCATGTTTATTAGATTTATTAAACCAGTGACTACTATTAAAAAACACATCGCAGCTAAAATGATAGTTAAATCCATGAACATCAGTGACTGTTAGAAGCCAATCATGATGATATGTTAGCAGTGGTGCACAGTAACTAATTAATGTAATTCGTTACTGTACTTAAGTACTTTTTTTCAGTATCTGTACTTTACTTAAGTTTTTCCATTCTGGGCGACTTTTTCCTTTCACTCCACTACATTTCAGAGTCTAATATCGACTTTTTCCTCCTACATTTTGAGAAATCTGTCGTTCCTTTTGGTTTCTGTGTGTATAAAAACGTAACATGTCAAAACAAAAGAAGCGCAAAGCCAGAGCACCAATCAGGGCCCAGCGGTCACTTTGTTTAGAGCTGGTTTTGACCTGTTGGTCATACCGACCCAGTGCAGCACGCGGTTCAACGTCAGCGCAGCAGCGTAAAACTTTGGGAGCACATGCGTCTATAAATGATGAACTAACCTAACTTTGTGTAAATAGAGCACAATATAGAAATATGTCCACATATGCAGTCGAGACTGGCGCGTTTCTTTTTTCCTGAATTCATACAAACACTTTCATTTTGTAATAAATTAGTTTGGGCTGGTTTATGTTTATGAACAGAGGCCTACAGATCAACATAGTAAAGGAGCTCATCTGTGATCCTGAGTTTAAAGCCAGTTTTTATTCAGCTTAAACTTGGAACTAAGTTGTAAATAAATCTGAAACTGAAACTTTGCTTGTGTGTAAAAAGTGATTTCAGAGCCACTCGGTTCTCCCTGATGGAAACTGTTTACCTTCAGTGTTTTGTGCTTCTGATCATTTTAATAGACGTCAGCGTCACTAATTAATGACGTTCTATTAAAAGACTGGTTTACCAAGAGAGACGCTGGAGGACTTTCACCTGAAATGAGTTCATGAAGACAGTCTGGTTATAAAAATGATAACAGGACATCAGAGCCAGAATTACTCTTTTAGTACTTTTACTTTATACTTAAGTACATTTGAAGGTAAATACTTTAGTACTTTTACTCAAGTGGAGCAAGCAAGCAAGCAAGCAAAATTTATTTATATAGCGCTTTTTACAACAGGTGTTGTCACAAAGCAGCTTTACAGAACAATCAGTATTACAGAGAGAAGAGAAAAGAAGAAAGAAAATCCGGGTCCGAGCCCCCATGAGCGTCGCCAGCGGCAACGGTGGCAAGGAAAAACTCCCTAAAAGAGGAAGAAACCTTGAGAGGAACCAAGACTCAGAAGGGGAACCCATCCTCCTCTGGTCGACACCGGATAGCAAACATTATTAGTATGAAGTATTATAGAAAGTGGGAAAAGAAAAGATCTGAGGGTGAGGACTGCACAGCGCTGTACAGCAAGAAGCTCAGTGGTGGTCAAACCGGTCCAGAAGGCTGGTGAGCAGCGGCACCAATCAAGGCAGTAGAGGCAACAGCATCAGGCGCACAGGATGGGCAGCTGATCAGCTCGGCAGAGAAAGGAGAAGAAAAAACAGAGTTAGTACTGTAAAGAGTGGCTGACCACAGATTACAGTAAAACAGAGCAGCAGAGACTCCAGCAGGTCTAGACCTGACAGGGAAGACTAGTCACCAAATGCTTGACTGTACAAATAAGTTTTTAGCCTAGACTTAAAGATTGGGGCTGTGTCTGATTCCCGAACATTGGCAGGAAGATTATTCCAGAGCTGGGGTGCTTTGTATGAGAAAGCTCTCCCCCCTGATGTAGCTTTATTAATTCTAGGTACCACTAGTAAGCCAGCACCTTGTGATCTAAGTAGGTGTGATGGTTCATAGTGGGAGAGGAGCTCACTCAGGTACTGAGGGGCGAGCCCGTTTAGAGCTTTATATGTCAGTAATAGAATTTTATAATCAATGCGAAATTTAACTGGTAACCAGTGCAGGGCTGATAAAACTGGACTAATATGGTCAAACTTCCTAGTTCTTGTGAGGACTCTGGCTGCAGTGTTCTGGACTAGCTGAAGCTTGTTAAGGCTTTTGCTGGGACATCCAGACAGCAGGGCATTACAATAATCTAGCCTTGAAGTGATAAATGCATGAACTAGCTTTTCTGCATCCTGTAGAGATCATGCATTTCTTAATTTAGCGATATTGCGGAGATGCAGGAAGGCTGTTCTAGTGATATTAGATATATGTGTGTCGAAGGAGAGATCAGCGTCTATTATGACACCAAGATTTTTAACAGATAGGCTTGATGAAACTGAGAGATTGTTAAGTTTTAGTGTTGAGTTAGACAGTTTGTTTCTGGCTAATTTTGAACCAAGAAGCAGGACCTCTGTTTTATCTGAGTTAAGTAACAGAAAATTATTTGACATCCAATCTTTTATGTCTTTTATACAGTCCTCAATCTTGCCAAGTTTAATTTTATCATTCGGTTTACTTGATATATATAACTGGGTGTCATCTGCATAACAGTGGAAATGTATGCCGTGTTTACTGATAATGGTGCCTAGTGGTAGCATATATATTGTAAATAATATAGGTCCTAAAACAGAGCCTTGTGGAACACCATAAATTACTTTTGCACGAACAGATGATTCACCCTTTACATTAACAAACTGATATCGATCAGTGAGGTAGGACCTGAACCAGGAAAGAGCTGTTCCTGTTACCCCTACAAGGTTTTCTAGTCTATCTAGTAGGATAGCGTGGTCTATTGTGTCGAATGCTGCACTAAGGTCAAGGAGGACTAACAACGACACATTTCCTTGGTCCGTGAATAATAGAAGATCATTTATAATTTTAACTAATGCTGTTTCTGTACTATGATGTGGCCTAAAACCAGACTGAAATTTTTCGTGTAGATTATTCCTATGCAAATAAGGGCTTAATTGTTTTGCTACCACTTTTTCCAGGATCTTAGATATGAAGGGGAGATTTGAGATGGGTCTATAATTTGATAGTTCACAGGGATCAAGGTTAGCTTTCTTAATCAGCGGTCTAATTACTGCAAGTTTAAAAGTTTTTGGGATATATCCGAGGCTAAGAGAGGAGTTTATTATTGACAGAATAGGCTTAGTTATTTCTGGTAAGATTTCCTTGAGTAGACCTGTAGGGATCGGGTCCAGAATACAGGTCGATGGTTTTGCAGAAGAGACTATTTTGATTAGTTCATTTTCTTGGAGTAATGTAAACGATTCCACCCTATCTGTAGTGACTCTAATATTCTCAGGGTCTAGACTGGAATTATAAGTGGAGGTCTAAAGGAGGAACTTCTACTTTTACTGGAGTAATATTTTCCCTTGGGTGTCTCTACTTTAACTCAACTACATGATCTGTGTACTTCGTCCACCTGTGTATGTTAGTGTGAGTATGTGAAGAACTCAGTATATTGTGAAGCAGGTGAAACAATGTCTATGAATAAATCACTCTGGTTTGAGTCTGTGCAGGCAGCGGTATCATCAGCAGGGTGAGTGAGTGAGGCATGCAAGTGAGGCTTTCTGCATAGCAGGACTGTGATTGGGCATGTAGGAAGCTCCATGGTGGCTGAACTGGTCCAGAAGGCAGGCGAGCAGGGGGACCCGATCAAAGCATCTGACTGGACAGGATGGACAGTTGATCAGGTCAGCAAAGAAACGCACAGACAGCTATCAAATTCACAATCTTCATTGGTACTGACTATCAACTTGATGGTGTCAGCTTAGTACAACAGAAGAGCCCAAAGATTTACTTTGAGACGCACTACGGATGAATTTAATTTAATTGAACATACAGGATTTTCCAGGCTGGCATGAATCGTTATGTGAAAAACTTGAGCCAAAACTTCAAAATTGTGCTTCAGTTAGATTTTTACTTAGAATTTAGTAGCATTTTTAGAATTTACCCCAGAACATTCTATGTTGCATGCTTAATATTGAGTTCACCTGCTTACAGAGTCACTAAACTGAGCTGAAATATAATAAATATTACAGAAGAATATAAAGAATATAAGTGAACAGTCTCACGTCAAATGAACTGGTGTCATGTTAATAAATGTCCAAAATGTTGATAGTTCAATGATGTGTTGGAGGATATACTTTCTGCATGTCAGACTGAGCAATATTTAATCTTTGAAATGTAATGTTTCTGTCATTTTACCCATACGTTATGAGTGCAGCATGCATTCTTAAAGAAGATAGTTCCTCAAGGCATCCTTAGTAATAGTTTTATTTACAACCATAAGTTATATGAACATATGAAATGTTCATGGCATGGTGAAATGGTTCTTCAGACTGACGAAGACTGTGTTGTACATGGTTCTAGATCTACTTTTTTGAAAATGATTCTATATAGCACCAAAAAGGGTTCTTCTGCTGTTACAAACGTGACATTTTTTCACTATATATAAACCTCTTTTAAAAGATTCTATATATAACCTTATAAAACAATCTGGTCCATTTCACCATGTGAAAAAACATGATTAAAAACATTTAATCATGCAACTTTGAGTGTCTTTAATTAGATTAGATGACCCTTATTAGTCCCACAGCAGGGACATTTCACCTCTGCATTTAACCCATCCGTGCTGTGAAACACCACATATGCTCTAGTGAGCACACTTGCCTGGAGTGGTGGGCAGCCCAATCCGCAGTGCCCGGGGTGCAGATGGGGGTTAGGTGTCTTGCTCAAGGACACCTCAGTCATGCACTGTCAGCTCTGGGGCTCTTCCAGTCACGAGGCTGGTTCCCTATCCTCCAGCCCATGACTGCCCCCTTACTAAAGAACCCTTGAAGAACCATCTTTTTTTGAGAGTGTAGCACCTTCTGAACTCCTGACTGCAGAGGTGTCAAATTCAGGTCCAGATAGTAAAAGTCCTTCCCAGGATTTTGTTCCAACAGGCTGGCTTCTCTAGTTAGATCACACCACCAGCAGAGCTGTCCAGCCTGTTGGAACAAAATCCTGGGAAGGACTTTCACTTTCTGGACCTGGATTTGACACCTCTGCTTGAGTACCAAAACCTTTAGCACCACAAACTGGAACTATGATTCTTCCATTACTTATTGGCTCATTACTTACTGGTTCCAGTTTTGTGTTTTCTGGAACCTCCTGAAGACTGGCACTAAGAGGACCTAATGGTTCTTGAGGGTGTTCACCAGTGCATGCTTTTCTTCTTTGCCAGTGCTCACATAATCTGCTTGTTTTAACATCTGCTTTTTCATAGACACTCATCATTCCTTTAGCTTGAGCTGCTGCTAAAAACAGCAGAGCAACAAAAGAGCAAAGCAATGGGTTTCATTTTGCTACATGGGAATACATTGCATCAGCACCCGGATTGGTTACATTCAAACAGACGAAGCAGAAAAAGTTCACTGTTGCTTTAACTATGATACATGTAGTCGCTAAGTGTTCCTATTTTCTTCCAAAATAGGATTTTTTTTGTTCAAATGCAGGTAGATGTGGCAATAACAGCACTTGAATTCCTACAATATTTGACCAATAAACAACCTCTCGTGTGTAATTTGGTGCACTTTAAACGTTGCAGCATGAAACCACCTCAACCAAATGAAAAGACACACGATCACAAAAATCCAAACTCTGATTCAAACCTTACCAAACAAACTAGGTGTAAAAACAGACTTAATATTTGTTGGTCAATTGTATTTATGTGTGATGAAGAAATTACACTTTCATTTGTACCACATTACCCCAATTAGGGCTGTCACAATTATGACGTTTTGCCTGATGATTGTATGATTTTATAATTCATTGTGATGAACAATTATTGTCTTTTCTTGTTTGTAACTGTCTAAAATGGCCAAATTGATTAACTAGCTACCTGACTTTAACTATGTTTACTTAGTTGCTAACACTGGCCGTAGTGTTGAATCAATACTTACATCAACGCTTACAAACGCCTACAGAATTATGTGTAGAGTTAAGCTAAGGTAAGTGTTTATTACAACAGTGACAATATAAACAAAAAATTAACACACATGCTTAAAATGTTAGAAGTGAACATGTCATTCATGTGCTGTTGTTGTTACTCTGGTCTTTGTCTCCTCCTCTTCCCTGCCTTCCTGTTATTTGTCCCACCTGTCTGTTGTCGGTAGTCCTGCCCTCTCATTCCAAGCTGTTTCTGGTCTGATCCATGTGTATTTATGCCCCTGCTTGCCTGCTTTGTGCTGCTTGGTGTTCTCTCAGGCCATGTTTTGATTATCTCTCATTTTCTTCATGTGTTTCTGGCTTTTTTCTTACTTCAACTTTAGGGATGACACTTTGTGATGGATGTAATAAAACCACAGACTTGCACCTACATTCTGCCTTTTTGTCTCTCTCAACTTTAGACGCTCATCTAATAATTGTGACAGGCTGAACTTTATGTGGAGATTCTGTAAACATTAAAATGGCTTTTAATTCACACATTCATCTTTAAAGAACCTGTGAAAGGTTCTTTTGGGAATCACCTGTGGTTTATCTGTGCCGTTGCTCCAACATATTTTGAGTATTAGGGTGTATTTTTGTATCACAGTGTCTGAAAACTCTGAAATAAAAAGCGAGAAAGAAAGCAGCAGAGCATGTAACATGCATGCTTATACCTCACTAGCTTCAGCAAACTCGCAGGGAGTGCTCAGCTCTGATTAGAATTTGAGCCATGCGGGATTCAGAAACTTTGAAGCATCTCAGAACTTGGCTTTTGTCAGATAGAACCCTACAATTCTGAGGTCTCAGTGGGGCTTGTAGCAGAGGCAAAGATTTATTGAATGCTGGAGATAAGTAACTCTCACACTGCGCTGTAAAGTGATGCTGCAGCGCTATCTCTGCTGAACTAGCAAACTCAGCACACTCTCTGCAGCTCGTCTCCATACTCACTCTCAGGACCAGCGCTTTAAAAAAAGAAGTAGAGCCTAGCGGCACCCAAGCAAACGCCTGGCCGCAGGATATTCAGCGAGCCTGAATTATGAAACAGTTTATTTGACTTTTTCTTATTTAGCTGTTGTTTAACCCACTTACACTGAGATTAAAGGCCTCTTTTCCAGCTAAGCCTTGACCAAGAAGGTAGCATGCAAGGCTCCAGAGACAAAATCACATACTATACATCCCACAAGGCTGTCAAAAAGTATGCACCCACTCCGTTCCAGATCTTCATACAAATTGTAATATAAGGCAAGGATAACATGAATAAAGACGAAACCATTTTTAAATGAACTTCTCGTTTATTGAAAGCAGTATGTTTTGCAACGCCTGTATTACCCACGTGAAAAAGGAACTGCTTTCATTTAGCGACATTAAAGGCTTTTGAGCATGAACTGCCCATTTAACGCTGTACCACAGCATCTCAATCCACTCTAAAGCCTTTATTTTGTTTCTTTGGATCCAGTCCGAGGTGAACTTGCTCTTTTGTTTCAAACTACTGTCTTGTTTCACAACACAATTGAGCTTCAAATCACAGACTGATGATTAAACATTCTCCTGTAGGATTTTCTGGTAGTGAGCAGAATTCATGATTCTGTCTATTATGGCAGGTCACCCAGGCCCTGGTGAAGCAAAGCATCCCTACACCATCACACTACCACCACCATGCTTTTGACTGTTGATATAATGTTCTCATTGAGGAATGGTGTGTAAGGAGCAAGCAAGCAAGCAAGCAAAATTTATTTATATAGCGCT
The DNA here is from genome assembly GCF_015220715.1 of Pygocentrus nattereri. Lineage (NCBI taxonomy): Eukaryota > Metazoa > Chordata > Actinopteri > Characiformes > Serrasalmidae > Pygocentrus > Pygocentrus nattereri. Next base: position 37,044,477 of record NC_051227.1, on the reverse strand, counting down.
TTTTACAACAGGTGTTGTCACAAAGCAGCTTTACAGAACAATCAGTATTACAGAGAGAAGAGAAAAGAAGAAAGAAAATCCGGGTCCGAGCCCCCATGAGCGTCGCCAGCGGCGACGGTGGCAAGGAAAAACTCCCTAAAAGAGGAAGAAACCTTGAGAGGAACCAAGACTCAGAAGGGGAACCCATCCTCCTATGGTCGACACCGGACAGCAAACATTATTAGTATGAAGTATTATAGTAAAGTGGGAAAAGAAAGAGAGAGATCTGAGGGTGAGGACTGCACAGCGCTGTACAGCAAGAAGCTCAGTGATGGTCAAACCGGTCCAGAAGGCTGGTGAGCAGCGGCACCAATCAAGGCAGTAGAGGCAACAGCATCAGGCGCACAGGATGGGCAGCTGATCAGCTCGGCAGAGAAAGGAGAAGAAAAAACAGAGTTAGTACTGTAAAGAGTGGCTGACCACAGATTACAGTAAAACAGAGCAGTGTAGACTCCAGCAGGTCTAGACCTGACAGGGAAGACTAGTCACCAAATGCTTGACTGTACAAATAAGTTTTTAGCCTAGACTTAAAGATTGGGGCTGTGTCTGATTCCCGAACATTGGCAGGAAGATTATTCCAGAGCTGGGGGGCTTTGTATGAGAAAGCTCTCCCCCCTGATGGAGCTTTATTAGTTCTAGGTACCAGTAGTAAGCAGCACCTTGTGATCTAAGTAGGCGTGATGGTTCATAGTGGGAGAGGAGCTCACTCAGGTACTGAGGGGCGAGCCCGTTTAGAGCTTTATATGTCAGTAATAGAATTTTATAATCAATGCAAAATTTAACTGGTAACCAGTGCAGGGCTGATAAAACTGGACTAATATGGTCAAACTTCCTAGTTCTTGTGAGGATTCTGGCTGCAGCGTTCTGGACCAGCTGAAGCTTGTTAAGGCTTTTGCTGGGACATCCAGACAGCAGGGCATTACAATAATCTAGCCTTGAAGTGATAAATGCATGAACTAGCTTTTCTGCATCCTGTAGAGTTAATGAATTTCTTAATTTAGCGATATTGCGGAGATGCAGGAAGGCTGTTCTAGTGATATTAGATATATGTGTGTCGAAGGAGAGATCAGCGTCTATTATGACACCAAGATTTTTAACAGATAGGCTTGATGAAACTGAGAGATTGTTAAGTTTTAGTGTTGAGTTAGACAGTTTGTTTCTGGCTAATTTTGAACCAAGAAGCAGGACCTCTGTTTTATCTGAGTTAAGTAACAGAAAATTATTTGACATCCAATCTTTTATGTCTTTTATACAGTCCTCAATCTTGCCAAGTTTAATTTTATCATTCGGTTTACTTGATATATATAACTGGGTGTCATCTGCATAACAGTGGAAATTTATGCCGTGTTTACTGATAATGGTGCCTAGTGGTAGCATATATATTGTGAATAATATAGGTCCTAAAACAGAACCTTGTGGAACACCATAAATTACTTTTGCACGAACAGATGATTCACCCTTTACATTAACAAACTGATATCGATCGGTGAGGTAGGACCTGAACCAGGAAAGAGCTGTTCCTGTTACCCCTACAAGGTTTTCTAGTCTATCTAGTAGGATAGCGTGGTCTATTGTGTCGAATGCTGCACTAAGGTCAAGGAGGACTAACAACGACACATTTCCTTGGTCCGTGAATAATAGAAGATCATTTATAATTTTAACTAATGCTGTTTCTGTACTATGATGTGGCCTAAAACCAGACTGAAATTTTTCGTGTAGATTATTCCTATGCAAATAAGGGCTTAATTGTTTTGCTACCACTTTTTCCAGGATCTTAGATATGAAGGGGAGATTTGAGATGGGTCTATAATTTGATAGTTCACAGGGATCGAGGTTAGCTTTCTTAATCAGCGGCCTAATTACTGCAAGTTTAAAAGTTTTTGGGATATATCCGAGGCTAAGAGAGGAGTTTATTATTGACAGAATAGGCTTAGTTATTTCTGGTAAGATTTCCTTGAGTAGACCTGTAGGGATCGGGTCCAGAATACAGGTCGATGGTTTTGCAGAAGAGACTATTTTGATTAGTTCATTTTCTTGGAGTAATGTAAACGATTCCAGCCTATCTGGAGTGACTCTAATATTCTCAGGGTCTAGACTGGAATTATAAGCCACCAGGTTTGTGGAGTTTAACTGTGTGTTCAGAATTGTCTGTCTAATTTTTTCAATTTTATCACTAAAGAAATTCAGAAAATCATTGCTGCTATAGGCTGATGGCATCTGGGGTTCAGTGACTCTTTTGTTCTCTGTTAGTTTAGAAATTGTGCTAAATAGTAGTCTGGGATTGTTCTTATTGTTTTCTATGAGAGAGGAGAGATAGGCTGAGTGTGCTGCAGTAAGGGCTCTTCTATAGTCTATAAGGCTCTCCTTCCAGGCGGACTGGAACACTTCTAATTTAGTCAGACGCCATTTTCGCTCTAGTTGCCTGGCCGTCTGTTTTAGAGTTCGAGTGTGATCATTATACCACGGGGCGAGTTTTTTCTGCCGTACTATTTTGCTTTTTAATGGAGCTACACTGTCTAAAGTAGATCGAAGAGTATCCTCTAAGAATTTGGTCATAGTATCTAACTCAGTAGGATCGGATGGACTGCTGACTGAAGTTGATAACTGCGGGAGGTTTCTGATAAAGCTGCCAGCTGTGGAGGAAGTTATAGTCCTCTTAACCTGATAGCATGGTGATGAGCGCATATTACCACTAAACTGGATTTTGTATGAGATTAAGTAGTGGTCTGAGACGGCTGTGCTCTGGGGGAGAATGGCTAAGTTATCTATGTCTAAACCAAAGGTCAGTATTAAGTCTAGAGTGTGGTTGAGGTGGTGTGTGGGCCCATTTATAATTTGGGTGAATCCCATGGAGTCTATGATAGATACGAATGCCTTACTTAGTGTGTCGTGAGGGTTGTCGATGTGGATATTAAAATCTCCGACAATTAATATTTTATTTGAAAACGTTATTAGGCTTGATAGAAACTCAGAGAATTCCTGTAAGAACTGAGAATACGGACCGGGTGGCCTGTAAATTGTGATTAATAGAAATGAATGTTTATTTGTTCCTTGCTCAAGTATATTAAGTACAAGAACTTCAAAAGAAGAAAATGTAGGTCCTGCTTTCTGGTTCACGCCTAAAGCTTTAGCATGGATGGTTGCTATACCTCCACCCCGACCGCTTAAACGAGGGCTGTGTGCATAGCTGTAGCCTGCGGGAGTGGCTTCATTTAGACTAAGGTACTCATCGGGTCTAATCCACGTTTCTGTGAGGCACAGAGCATCAAAACCATGATCTGTAATAATTTCATTTACAATGATGGCTTTAGATGCCAGGGATCTAATGTTAAGCAGGCCTAGTTTTAGACCAAAGGTGCGGTCGTTGTAAACCAGTGTAACTGGTCTGATATGAATGAGACCAGGATTATGTAACCCGCATTTCATGTGGTGTTAACATAATTCACAATAAAGACTTCCCAGTTAGCGAAGGGTTAACTTTTGCCTGACCTATGTGCTGCACCACCAATCTCAACCAGTCGAGATTTAGAAGCTGCCTCTTGTCCCGCACGCTCAGTACAACTCTGCCTCCAATTGGAGCTGCTACAAAGAATTACAGCTGAGAATTTCATTGTCCCACCTACTGCTTTGCGCAGCCCATCGGGACCCCGGGCCCTCCTCTCTCTCTCCGGTTTTTCCCCTCGTGCTGAGAAGGAGAGGTGCAGTAGCTACGGCTAGAGTGCAACTATTAAGAAAGAAATATTAGAAATCCTGCTCAGAAAGGTTAATAAAAGTCACACATCCATTAGGAAAAGGCTTGGGGACTTCAAATCTCCCATAACCCAGTTGAACCTGCAGAGAATTAGTTGTGCAAAGGCGATAAACGCCGTTGGTGGCTAAAGCTGGGTTGAGACAGTCCAGCCGGGATTCCAGTTCATTCCAGAGGTCAGGTTTTAATGTTGGGGACCATCAGAATCCGGGAGACGGTGCCTGGTGGATCTACTGAGAATTAGATTGAGAATCATCTTCACTACATACTGGTGAAGTAGGCTGAAAGACTCTTACCTTCCTTTCACTCACAATCACAAGCACTATTTTTGTTGTTTTCGTTATTGTTCTGTATTGGATGCCTGTATTTGACTTGCCGCTAAACAAAAAGGGGGATAGACATAAACCAGACTTCTTCTTCTTCTTCTTTCGGCTGCTCCCTTTAGGGGTCGCTACAGCAGATCATCTGCCTCCATCTTGCCCTATTCATTGCCTCCTCTACTTTCACACCAACCATCTCCATGTCCACCTTCACTACATCCATAAACCTTCTCTGAGGTCTACCTCTTCTCCTTCTACCCGGCAGCTCCATCTCCAACATTCTTTGCCCAATATATCCACTATTCCTCCTCAACACATGTCCAAACCATCTCAACCTGGCCTCTCTGGCTTTATCTCCAAACTGCTCCACCTTCACTGTCCCTCTGATCTGCTCATTTCTAATCTTGTCCATCCTTGTCACTCCCAAGGAAAATCTCAGCATCTTCAAGACATAAACCAGACTAAATTAGTTAATTAAGGAGCGAATTCTATTTAAACCTAATAGGTATAAATTAAACTAAATAAAGTAAGGATAAAAGAAAAAGAGAATAAATCCTAACCAATATTAATTTAACCAAACTAAATTCTTTCAAGAGTCAACTTAAACTAGAGGACATAAGTGAAAAAACTGTATATTTTCTTTACTTTCTGAAACTCTGTGCACCTCCTTTTGAAACTTTACCACAGTCTCCTGTGTATGCTGTTATACACCTCACCTCCTCACCGAACCTGGATATACTGGTCCATAGCCTTATTGCAGCTTTACCAATTGCAGCCTATCAGTAGCGTTGCAGTTTTTGGCAACCAGCTATATTGCTGAAGGTAAAGCAGATGCTACTCTAGGTGGTAACTGCAGCTAAAAGGGTGCTACATTTACACCATAATTAATGGGACCCTGTCTTGCACTTTTGACTCATCAGTTCACCAGATGTTTTTCCTTGGGGGTTCATCAAGGTATTTTGGTTGCATCTTGGTTAGCAGTGGTTTTCACCTTGCAACACTCCTGTGGATACCACTTCTGCCCAGTCTCTCTATAATGGTGAAATCACAAATGCTGACTTTATCTAGGTGAGTGAGGCCTGCAATTTCTTTGATGTTCATCTGGGTTCTTTTGTGACATCCTGGATGTTGATGTGTTCTTGGAGGAATTTTGGTAGGCTGGCCATTTCTGGGAAGATCCATCACTGTTACAAGTTTCTCCATTTGGATCTGTGGTTAGCAGACGTTCCAGAGCCTTAGAAATGGTGAAATGTCTTGTGATCACAGCATAGTGTGCTGCTTGTTAAGACCTTGTAGCGTACCTCACATTGCTGGAATTGATCTATTTAAGTGATATTTATATTTAAGAAGGCCTGTGGTAATCAAGCCTGGGTGTGTCTAGTTTAATTGATCTCAGTGATACTTACTTGATTATTTGATTGAGTAACAAAGGGGGCAAATACTTTTTCCACATATGACCATACTGGTAGAATGTGTTGTCTCAGGCTGTCTTTGTCTTGTATCAAATCTTGTTTGGGGCGGCACGGTGGCGTGGTGGGTAGTGCTGTCGCCTCACAGCGGGGGGGGGCCTCGGTTCGATTCCCCGGGCCGGGTGACCGGGGTCCTCTCTGTGTGGAGTTTGCATGTTCTCCCTGTGTCTGTGTGGGTTTCCTGCGGGTTCTCTGGTTTCCTCCCACAGGTCAAAGACATGCAGTCATGCCAATTGGACATGCTGAATTGCCATTGGGGGTGAGTGACTGTCTGTCTGCCTGCCCTGCAATGGACTGGCGACCTGTCCAGGGTGTATCCTGCCTTCTGCCCGATGACTGCTGGGATTGGCTCCAGCACCCCCCTGCAACCCTGACGGAGAAGCGGCTTGGAAAATGGACGGACGGATGGATGGAAATCTTATTTGAAGGTCAATATGATACAATAACAAATGAAATCAGGATGAGGAAAATACTTTTTCACAGCACTGTGTATGTAAAGTAAACTTAAAGAAAAACATCACTGAAGGCCAATTCATAACAACTGTAAACACAATGAATGATGCTTCATTCACTCATGATCAAATTAAAGAGCTTATTTCCCAGAAAAACACTTGTTAATGTGATATGCATATATTTTTAACATTCTATTCACTTTGCAGTTCCCATATATGGAAATTAAGCTACAAAAACAGCCTGTTTTGAATTCCCTGTTTGTGTGATGTCACAAAAAACAAAACATTTACTGACATCCACCTAATCATCCTAAAGCAGCTTAGCCCTGAGCATTCATGGTGAGGTTATAAGGAGTGTTTCAGTGTTTCAGCCCAGTCCGGTTTTTGAATGAGGCACAATACATGGAAGCCATTCAGAAAAGAGCTCATTTACATCTATGCACCTTAAAGGCGCAGTAACAAAAAACATGGATATTCTCAGGGGTAAATAAAGGATGGAAAATGGTTGCTTAAAAATGAATTGTGCTACATAAAGCCACACCAGTGTCTGAAGTGGATATCAGGGAAAAATAAAACAAAACAAAAAAGTAAGGTATGAGCCCTTTAAAATCTGTGCTGAAGTTTCTGGAGGTCATTCCAAGGTGATGGGGCACTATAACTAAAAGCTGCTTGCCAAATTCAGATCTCACTATTGAAACATCAAAATGACTGGAACTATGAGAGCGTAGGCAGTGCTTATTACAGATGCTGAAGGTGTCAGTGGCAGACACAAGCACAAACTTAGCAATGCAGAAGGACACATTTATAGCAGGGAGGGGAGCAGGGCTAACGTTACCATATTTATAGCCCTTGATTGCGGTGGCTGGCTCCCAGCCATTTGTCCTATGGGACAAAAATGCAGCTATAGGACAGAAATGTCCCCAAATGTACCTATTAAGCTCTACATATACATCCTTAGTAAGGCACAATTGAGGTATTGCAGAAAACATGCTGTTTTAGACTAGAGTGCTGTGTACTTGCCAGAGCCCAGACTGACTAACAATACACTGTTCAAAGAGCAGATAAGAAACCTTTCTGGTTTCTCAATATGGTCAGTGAGTTTCCAGCCTCTGTCTTCCTTTTTTTCATGTTTCACTCACATGTTGATGAACTTACAATAAGCATTAGACTTTAAAGGGCCCGTGTCAAGACCATTTTCCTCTATTTTGGTTGTAATAAATAACATTATAAATAATAAAGTAAAAAAGTAAAAAATACCATTCACTTCCCAGTCCATTTGGTCTGCATAGGTCACTGTGCAAAACAAAGCAAATATCTACAATAGTACAGTGAGCCATTTTTCACAGCAGCTTTCCTTTACACTGGGTAAAAATGTCATGATGAATGGACCAATCAAAATGCTCTAAAATAGCTTTTAATATTTAAATCCATTGTTGTTTTTTTGTGATGTTATAAAGAGTGTTTCAGCCTGGATAGAGTGAAACACAACACACTAATAACAGTACAGAACATTTATATACATTACTGTGCAAAAGTCAGACGCCACCTTTCATGTCTTTCATTTCCAGTCAAAATATATTTTAAGTATAAGCTTTTCACTGTCAGGGCATATTTCTGAGGTGATAAGCTATAAAGTAATCCAAATGTACAGGAAAGCTGACTGGAGGCCAAAACCTGAGTAAAAGATGAGGAGAAAATGGGACTAACATCCGTGCAAGACCTGTTCGACCACCAAAACTGTCACTATCAGATAAACAGCACTTAAAGCTTTCATCTTTGAGAGGAGAAAATCAATCTCCACTCTTGTTTCAGATCTGCGCTTCTTCATCCTTCTACTGTGAGAAGACACTCAATACTACGAGTCTGAAAAAGACAGAAGCTGTTAGTGAGAAAAGGAAATAAACACAAAGAATACAGCAAGAAAGGGGTAAGAGTGCACACGCTAAACACTGAAAAATTTACATTTGTGGCATTTGATATCAATCAAATAGACAATCAAACAGCTTCAGCTGATTCAAAACGCAGCTGCCAGAGTTCTCACTAGGAGTAAAAGAAGGGAGCACATCACTCCTATCCTTAAATCCCTACACTGGATACCAGTATGTTACAGGATAGACTTTAAGGTACTATTACTGGTCTATAAATGTCTTAATGATGCAGGACCAGTATATTTATTAGATGTGCTCCAGCAATATGAGCCGGGCAGAACTCTCAGATCATCAGGAACTGGTCAGTTAGTGCAGCCTAAGGTAAAAACTAAACACGGAGAGGCGGCGTTTAGCTACTACGCTGCTCTGAAATGGAACCAGTTGACAGAGAGCATCAGAAGAGCCCCAACACTCCACACTTTTAAATCCAGAATGAAAACCTTCATGTTTGAGCCTTTAGCTCAGTTTAATCCACTTTTATCCTGTAACGGCACTCTTATGCTCATTCATTTAACTTCTTTATATCTATTGTTTTAATCATGTTTCTTATTTTTATTCTAATTTTTTATCTCCCTCTTTTAAATTTGATTAACTTCTTTTAAATCTATTGTTTTAATTATGTTTTTAAAATTTTTTAATTTACATCAATTTTATTTTATTTACATTAATTACATTTTTCTGTATTTTTTCATTTGTAAAGCACTTTGAATGACCGTTGTGTATGAAAGGTGCTATATAAATAAACTTGCCTTGCCTGACGCTCTTATCCAGAGCGACTTACAATTTGATCATTTTACACAAGTAGGCGAAGGCGGTGTTAGGAGTCTTGCCCAAGGACTCTTATTGGTATAGTGTAGGGAGCTTACCCAGGTGGGGGATTGAACCCTAGTCTACATTGTAGAAGGCAGAGGTATTAACCACTACACTACACCACCACAAAAAGCGGCGTTACATTTAATTGTTGAGGCTTCTGTACATTTTCTAATGAATATAGAAAAACAAAATCATTTTTTAACCCCTTATTACATCCTAAGGCTTCAGTGCATACCGACTGAGCTATTTTAAGGTTCCAGAAGAGTGCAGTAAAACTTTGGGCCCACTGGCAGGTCCTGGCCTTTTAAGGGATTAGGTGAAAACAGCCTGTTAATTCTTATGGAAACAAAGAGAGGCTGGAAAACGCTCATGTAAAAATGGATTAGGACTGTTTTCGATGCTTCACACTACACAAATATCAGAAGCAGACCTCAGGGGTAAAATTAAACGGGGGGAAATGATCAGATTGGGCCTACAGATTTCTAAATAAGGACTGTTTATTACTGCTTAATGTATTTGAGTATAGAAAAAGCTTTGATAAAGTTGAATATGAGTGGGGAGAAAATGCTGCTAAGTTGCTACGTTTCTATGAGTGATTCATTTCCGATGATTTAGAGAATTTTCCTACGTTCACATTTCTGTTTGCATCAGGCAGTTACATTTGATTATCACCACTCATGAATAGTTTCAGGGCGTATATTCAGTTCGTGTTCATCCTGCAGAGAGGATGATATGAATAGTGTACCTCGTCTTAAGAACGCACAATTTAGGCCTAATTTTTTGACAGTACTGGTAAATCGGCACAGTTTACTTTGAGCAACTAAAACTCCACCACAAATGATGTAATGGCATTGCAAACTTAATGACATGAATGACAGCCAAAGAAAACTACAGTGCTTCATATGGCTCAAGGCAACATTATAATGAGACGTGATTGGCAGTTAAATCAACAGAACTATTGCAGGTGAATTCTCATGCAATATTTGCTTAATTCGTGTCGCATATCCATACTTCAAATTTCACTCAACTCCAGCACCTTTGCTACTATTTTAAAACCTGTTTATTATCTTTGGGAATGAGGTATAAAATATTCATATACAAATTAAAGAATGATATTGCAAGAAAAGGTTAACTGTTTTTAATTGAATTAATTTGCATGTGAAAATTAGTTTTATGTATCTTCAAACATCGTAATCCGTAATTACTTTACGATTATTTCCTGGGCCATATTTACCATGTTATTTGCATAATATTAATTAGGAGAAATGTTCTGTCACAAAGGGAGAGTTAAACTGAACGTTGTTGTGCTCTTTGTCATTTAAAAACCAGGATAATTACCTATGGTCAATCCTTTTGTCTCGGGCTATATTGACTCCAAAATGGAGCTCGAGGTCTAATGAACCCGACTGCAGCAAAGAGAGCATTTCCGCTTTTCGCTGAATGTTTCAGGAGCTTCTTTATATTGACATGTTACATTTATCCCATTATCCAAATACATGACAATACTTTTGCTTTCTGTTCAGTTGCATCCAGGGGTAAAAAAAAACAAAACAAAACAATAAATGCACTTTAGGTTGAGAATATTTTATTATATAAACAGTCTTACCCTATTTTTCAGAGTGGCCTGGTCTATTTTCACCGCCAACAGAAAGCTGTTTTTGCATGTTCTTGGTGTAGGCTCCTGTAATGCTCTGATACCTGCTGAAGTGTTTCTCACTGAGTGTTGCTCCTCGTAGTGAGTCTGACTGATCAGTGGTCATCAACTTCTTTTTAAACAAAGTCCATCATACGAGATAAGCCGGAAGGAATTCTTTATTCGTGCTGAGTATAAAGTTCTGAGGCAAACGTTGTCTAGTGACAACCCAATCGATCAATGTCAAGAAGAATATATCTGCTTCTCTCACATTTCTGGCAGGCAACTTTTCCAAAAAGCAGAAGAGTTTCTGGTAAAATGTCTCTCAACGTTGAACTTTTTGTGAAGTTTAATCTGCCACGAGAAACTGTCAAACGCTAAAGTCAAAAGCTGAAGTCGGCAGCAGGCATCATTTAAGGTGGAACCGGAAACTTCAAACAAGAAGCTGGTGAGCGAGAATTTACTTCAGCTTTATGACTTTTCAGTGTTTGACAGTTTCTCGTTGCAGATTAAACGTATCAGGAAACCAGCTGGAGTGATTATGAGTGCAAACAGGTCCATTCGTCTCCAAATTATCCACGTTCGTCTTAAATCTTTCTCTTTGCCTTTTTGTTAGCTACTAGCCAGGTGAGATCTGAGATGGTCTATGGTGACCATCAGTCTGTGCACCAACCTTCAGACTTAAAGGATGAATTAGCAGATATACATTAACTCCAACATTTAAGACTATTAATTGTTAAATCTGTTAGAACAATCAGCAAAGTAAGGTCATTTTACTTTTACCTAAAAATCTAATTCTGCTGTGGAGGCCTAGTGTAGCCTAACAACGCTATTCCGGTTAAATGAGGAGCTGTTTTAAAGTGAGTCCCATCACTTGCTGTTGGATGTTTCACTTCAGAACTGCAGACAGCTTCCCTGTTATGGTCAGCAGAGTGTGTTCCAAATGCCAGCCAATCTTTTTCTTGAAAGAAACACAGAGATGTAAGAAAGTTAGATTTTATTCCTTCTTCCTGCGAGCACCAAATCCAGACATTAATCTGGAGCTAAATAATGTGGAAGACTACCAGTGAGGAACCCTTTGGGCCTTTTAGAGCTTCAGCCTAATGACTTGTTGGATCTGAGAAATACACGTACACCTTATCCCCACAAAGTGACTGAAAATAGCCAAACACTGTTTGTTGAAAAGGTCTTGATTTTCACTGAAAACTCAGACAACACTGCCTGTCAAATATACACAATCATGATGCTATTTGGATATTTATGACTATACTATCAGGCTGATTGTTCTATTGAATATAGAAAAAAAATGTATAACTTTACTTAATGTCAATTTTGACTGGAAATGAAACAAATAAATGTCTACTTTTGCACGATACTTTATATTAATCTTAAAGCTCCTTTTTTAACCCCTTATTACATCCTAAGGCTTCAGTGCATACCGACTGAGCTATTTTAAGGTTCCAGAAGAGTGCAGTAAAACTTTGGGCCCACTGGCCCAAAGGTCCTGGCCTTTTAAGGGATTAGGTGAAAACAGCCTGTTAATTCTTATGGAAACAAAGAGAGGCTGGAAAACGCTCATGTAAAAATGGATTAGGACTGTTTTCGATGCTTCACACTACACAAATATCAGAAGCAGACCTCAGGGGTAAAATTAAACAGGGGGAAATGATCAGATTGGGCCTACAGATTTCTAAATAAGGACTGTTTATTACTGCTTAATGTATTTGAGTATAGAAAAAGCTTTGATAAAGTTGAATATGAGTGGGGAGAAAATGCTGCTAAGTTGCTACGTTTCTATGAGTGATTCATTTCCGATGATTTAGAGAATTTTCCTACTTTCACATTTCTATTTGCATCAGGCAATTACATTTGATTATCACCACTCATGAATAGTTTCAGGGCATATATTCAGTTCGTGTTCATCCTGCAGAGAGGATGATATGAATAGTGTACCTCGTCTTAAGAACGCACAATTTAGGCCTAATTTTTTGACAGTACTGGTAAATTGGCACAGTTTACTTTGAGCAACTAAAACTCTGTTATATGTACCATCACTTGCTGTTGGAGGTTTCACTTCAGAACTGCAGACAGCTTCCCTGTTCTGGTGTCAGCACTGTATGTTCCAAATGCCAGCCAATCTTTTTCTTGAAGGAAACACAGAGAAGTGAGAAGGTTAGATTTCATTCCTTCTTCCTGCGAGCACAGTGCCAGCAACCAATAAGTATTTGTCATCCCTCAGTTCCTTAAAGAAACTGCACCAAATCCAGACATTAATCTGCAACTAAATAATGTCTGTCACTTATACACAGTGATGATGCTATATGGATATTTATGACTATACTATCAGGCTGACTGTTGTGGTGTGTGAAAAGATTTAAAGTCAACTGACTGTTTTAAAAAGTGTTAATTTAACAGATCAAAATAATTTTAAACCATGCACTTTTTTCCACTGCTAACTTTAGTTAGCAGTCGCCCAGGTCACCCAGATTTGGTCACTGCCTGCAAAGTGTCAACTTATTGAAGATACCCAGGACCGGCGCACCCATACAGTTGAAATAGTCAGTTGTCTAGAGCCCATATGACAAATACAAGGCCCGTGGGTCAGATCAGTCTCCTGACGCAATCCTATCTGGCCTGCGAAAGTTTTTTAGTTTTCTGTTAATATTAGTTTCACAGTGTGCTGCACTACAATCCCCAACATGCACTGCAACATAACGTGCACTCCAGCTCCCCTTACCCAACAACAATCTATGGGGCAGCTATGCCTCAATTCTACTACACCGGTGCTCTCACCAAACACACAAACACTAAGCTCAGCAGCCTAAACAATGATCTGAAGAATTAACGAACATGCAGCAACGAAAGGATGTCAGCTGTCTAGCTCAAGCAGATAGGTATGCTTAAAAGTCTCACCTCCTCCCATTTAAATAATGAATATTTCTAGCATCCATGTGATGTTTCGAGGTTTACTATAAGCGCTTATATTTCAAGTGTTTCATTTTGAATAAACAATGGCAAATTCAGGTTATAGCAAAATGTTATTTTAAAGTGAGATAAAAACATAGGTGGTCTCTGGCCCACTGACTTGTTGAGATTTTTTAATATGGTCCTTTTAGTGATTCAGTTTGACAGCGCCCCATAACTAAATTTCCTTCGGGATCAATAAAGTATCTATCTATCTATCTATCTATCTATCTATCTATCTATCTATCTATCTATCTATAACAAGCTTCATTAAAACCCGCCCCTTAACACTAGTTGACCAATCGTAGTTTAGCAACCGTAGTTAAGTATGCACATGCGAGAAAACTGAAAACATGAAAATGTCCAGTGTTTCACGTATGTGGGGAAATAAAAAACCTGATGTGTCAATTTCCTAAGCTGAAAAGACAAGAGGAGAGGTGTACGATGTGTAGTAAACAGTGTGGGCGACTGAAATTGAAATGTAGTTAACCGGTACACGGCTGGCAAGTTGTGTGGCTAAGTTAGCTTAGCTAGCTAACATTATGTTGGTTACGTTATCCGACAGTCCGAAGTCTCTCTCCACGGCAGAGCTTTGTGAACGGGCAGCCTTCTCCTGAATAAATCCAGCCTCTGCGCTTACCGACCTGGTCAGGAGTAGGACGAGGGAGAGAAGGAGGAGGAGGATTAAAGCCGTGAAGTGGAGAATGAAGACAGACTGTGATAGCATCACCTGTAGAGATGTAAACTACGTCATCCCGAGTGGTTTGATGCGAAATGGTTAATAGAGACTCTACAGTGGTGGTGACAGGAACCTGGAGCACAAGTAAAGCTATGGTGGGCAGGGGGTGAGGCCTCCCCAGGACCCACGTTCACTAGGGGCCCCCCTCTCAGCTACTTTTAGGCTGGACTTCAGCAGCGCATGTCTGTCCCTGACTGACTGACTGACTGACTGAGAGACACTGGCAGTAATTGTGATTGGTCGGCCGAATGCGTGATTAGTAGTCGAGTCACTGTAACGTAGATGTGTTTTTTGAAATGTAGCTAGAAAAGGAGAAAAAAATACAAATCCAGTGCATTAAGGTTAAGTGACCCTTATTAGTTCCACAACAGGGAAATTTCACCTCCGCATTTAACCCATCCACACACACTAGGGGGCAGTGAGCACACTTGCCCGGAGCGGTGGGCAGCCTAATCTGCAGCGCCCGGGGAGCAGTTGGGGGTTAGGCGTCTTGCCCAAGGACACCTCAGTCATGTGCTGTTGGCTCTGGGGATCGTACCGGCGACCTTCCAGTCACGAGGCTGGTTCCCTAACCTCCAGCCCACGACTGCCCCATTAAAACCTTAAAAGCGAGAAAGCAAGAAAAAATTGCATCCTGTGCCCCTCTTACATCTTCTCGACTTGCTCATCGTCCTTTCAAAGCAACAAAAGGTCAGGTCCTACTATTCCTCCTTTCCAGCAATATGGTTTGAGATACCCAGCCCTCACCATTCTCCATAGAATTTACAAAACCACTCCCATCATCAGCGCCATTGCCAAACAAAGTTTCAACCCTCTGAGGCTCATTAAAAGCTATTTGCATTTGTGCTGGCCTTGGATGAGGCCAGACTATCCAGCTTCACTGTGCTGTATGTCGAGCGGGATGTAGACATTGACAAGGACAAAGTGGTTGGCAGGTTTGCTACCATAAAAGAGAGAAGGATGAAGTTTTAAAAAGGCACAGTTATGTATAAAGTTTATTAACTCATTGGGATCATTTTGCTCTGGATGGTAGATTACACTTCTTCTTCTTTCGGCTGCTCCCTTTAGGGGTCGCCACAGCGGATCATCTGCCTCCATCTTGCCCTATCCACTATCTGCTCTACTTTCACACCAACCATCTCCAAGTCCACCTTCACTACATCCATAAACCTTCTCTGAGGTCTACCTCTTCTCCTTCTACCCGGCAGCTCCATCTCCAACATTCTTTGCCCAACACATGTCCAAACCATCTCAACCTGGCCTCTCTGGCTTTATCTCCAAACTGCTCCACCTTCACTGTCCCTCTGATCTGCTCATTTCTAATCTTGTCCATCCTTGTCACTCCCAACGAAAATCTCAGCATCTTCATCTGCGCCACCTCCAGCTCAGCCTCCTGTCTTTTAGACAGAGCCACAGTCTCCAAACCATGGTAGATTACACTGACAGCACTAAACTACACCAGGCTGAACAGAGACAACAATTGATTGAGTGATGCGTCTAAAACGACTTGGTCTTTATTGCCATAAATTTTGGTTATAAAGAAATCAGTCAGAATGTTAGATTATCTGTTGATTAACTCCCTGTTTACCACATGTCAGCACCCGTCTGTCACTGCCTGCGGCATTGTAGACTGTCTACTTGGATTTGATCAAGTATGACTGTATCAACTAGTATCAACTATTTCACAGTTTAATATTTAAAATGACATTATATTCAGGGCCCATCGAGTCCCCTCTGGGCTGAGAGTTTAGCTCCGTCCCTGACCAGGGCTCAAAAAGTCTACCACACGGATATAGCCATTTTATTTACTCTCCTAAACCACCTGTCAACTTAGCTGTGATGTTGACTGTCAGTAACTTTCTGTGAGGGAAATTTGAGACATTAAATTCGTCAGATGTCTGGTTCCTATAACCACCACTGTGATAATTCTGTAACTTTCATTTCACATGAAACCGCTGTGAATTACTTGCATCTTAACCACTCAATTATGCAGCAATTTTGAAAAATTGAATAAAATATTATATGCATGTATAGCTTCATATGCCTGATTACACCACTGACTTGTACAAAGGTTTCCTATTACTAAATATTTTTATAAGTACTATTCCACAATCAGAGCCAAGAGGAGCACGAGGGCTCATCAGTAACCAACAAAAGCACAGAATAGATTTCAGAACCATTAGCCTACTGTGTTTTTAACCCCTCCGTGCAGTGAAACACCCACATGCATGCACACTAGTGAACACACACACTAGGGGGCAGTGAGCACACTTGCCCAGAGTGGTGGGCGGCCCTATCCACGGCACCCAGGGAGCAGTTGGGGGTTAAGTGCCTTGCTCAAGGGCACTTCAGTCATGTATTGTCAGCTGAGGGTCTTCATTTCTTCAGGGGCAGTCGTGGGCTGGAGGTCAGGGAACCAGCCTTGTGACTGGAAGGTCACTGATTTGATCATGCATAACTTTTTTGAAGTTTTAAATACAAAAAACAATTCCAGAGCAATAGAAAATGCTCACGCCTTTGCTTTAAAACAACAGGATGCATTTGGAACTTATTTACTCTAAAATATGAAAGTAAATATGTACTACAGTGATGCATGGACCTTTCTTCTTTCATCGACTGAGAGTAAACATGATGAACACTGAAATCTGTATATCAGAAAGATTTAAAATCACATGTTGGTTTTCAGCCCCATGTGAACTGGTTTCATTTGGTTGACCCATGCTGTTAAATGAGATCTAGTAGTGGCCTCCTGTGTGAAAGGGTTTAATGCTGTGTGGCTCATTACACTGTGCTGAGTGTGTCTGGGGCAGAGATAAACATTAGCTTCATGGCTCACAAAGCGGAACTGCAGTCCTTCGGCAATTTGGATGTAACAAGTTCTTCCTCATACCCCTCGAGACCATTTTAACTGGATTTTTCCCAGCTGAGCTGCCAATCATAGACTGTAGAGGCTACTGGAGAGAGCATCACTATTAAACTATTTGCGAGAAAATATAGCCAATAATCCCACTCAAATTGTCATGGATTACCCCACCTCTTCTCGTCATATAGCGGTCCTCCCTTGAGATGCAAAACCTTGACCTAAGGTGGGGCTAATTTAAGGTGCATGTGCAGTCCAAGTGAGTTATATTCTAGTCTAATTGGCACTGTGCAGCCCACACAGCACCAGAGGGTCTACCGGCTTGGTGGCACTGCAGCTAGTTTAGTGTATTAAAGGATCTTTATGCTCAGAAGAAAAAAGATCACTGTATAAACTTAATTTAGTTTGGCCACATAGTTCCATTCAGTCACATGGACTCATCATATACGTACATATACTTTATTACCTCAACATGCTTACAGATGCTTTGTATGTTAACTTGAGGAAACAAAGTATGCTGATCATTTGTTACCCCAGCTTATGGTTCTTTTGAAAGAAAGGCAAGACACTACAAGAAGCACAAAAAAAATGATCCTGTCAAGCATTTTTCAGATTTTTGGACAAATTGAATCTGTAACATGTCTTTTCTTAAACCAGAATCATAAACAAGTCAAAACTAAATTGAAATATTCAGTGCATTTTGTCCATTTTCACCTAGTAGTGAAAAGTTAGCAGGGCTTTTAAAGGCCTATTCATTGAGATTAGTATTGTATGGGAAGGTGGGTTAATGTAATTATTACTGGCTTTTTTTGTGATTTTAGTCCTTTCCAAAAGCGTCATGTCTTTTTTTACCAACTGTAGACTCCTGCATGAAGATTCATTGTGTTCTCTGTGGCTAAAATAAAGCTGATATGTTTCTGTTCTATCTCACATGTACAAAGTTTTATTTTACAACCCCAATTCCAGTGAAGTTGGGACGTTGTGTAAAACATTAATAAAAACAGAATATAATGATTTGAAAATCCTTTTCAACCTATATTCAGTAGAATACACAACAAAGACAAGATATTTAATGTTCAAATAGATAAACTTTATTTTTTGTTGCAAATATTCACTCATTTTGAATTTGACGCCTGCAACATGTTCCAAAGAAGTTGGGACAGGGGCAACAAAAGACTGGGAAAGTTGAGGAATGCTCAAAAAACACCTGTTTGGAACATTCCACAGGTGAACAGGTTAATTGGAAACAGGTGAGTGTCATGATTGGGTATAAAGGGAGCATCCCTGAAAGGCTCAGTCGTATAAATCTCTGAAAATAAGTGGCAAGGCAGAAAACCAACACTGAATGCCCGTGACCTTTGATCCCTCAGGCAGCACTGCATTAAAAACCCACATCATTCTGTAACGGATATTTCCACATGATCTCAGGAACACTTCGGAAAACCACTGTCAGTGAACTCAGTTCGTCGCTTCGTCTACAAGTGCAAGTTAAAACTCTGCCATGCAAAGCGAAGCCACATATCAACACCACCCAGAAACGCCGCCGGCTTCTCTGGGCCGAGCTCATCTGAGATGGACTGACGCAGAGTGGAAAAGTGTCCTGTGGTCTGACGCGTCCACATTTCACACTGTTTTTGGAAATCATGGACGTCGTGTCCTCCGAGCCAAAGAGGAAAAGGACTGTCCGGATTGTTTTCAGCACAAAGTTCAAAAGCCAGCATCTCTGATGGTGTGGGGGTGTGTTAGTGCCCATGGCAGGGGTAACCTGCACATCTGTGAAGGCCCCATTAATGCTGAAAGGTACATACAGGTGCTGGAGCAACATCTGCTGCCATCCAAGCAGCGTCTTCCTCAGGGACGTCCTGCTTATTTCAGCAAGACGATGCCAAGCCACATTCTGCACGTGTTACAACAGTGTAGCTTCGCAGTAGAAGAGTACTAGACTGGCCTGCCTGCAGTCCAGACCGGTCTCCCATTGAAAATGTGTGGCGCATTATGAAGCGCAAAATACGACAGCAGAGACCCCGGACTGCTGAGCAACTGAAGTTGTACATCAAGCAAGAATGGGAAAGAATTCCACCTTCAAAGCTTCTACAATCAGTGTCCTCAGTCCCCAAACGCTTATTGAGTGTTAAAGGAAAGGTGATGTAACACAGTGGTAAACACGCACCTGTCCCAACTTCTTTGGAACGTGTTGCAGCCATCAAATCCAAAATGAGTGAACATTTGCAAAAAACAATAAAGTTTATCCGTTTGAACATTAAATATCTCGTCTTTGTAGTGCATTCAATTGAATATAGGCTGAAAAGGATTTGCAAATCATCGTATTCTGTTTTTACTTATGTTTTACACAACGTCCCAACTTCATTGGAATTGGGGTTGTATGTGTTGAGGTTGATTAATGCCAATGTGAATGACACACTGCATTCACTTTAAACAGCAAGACAGATGGTTAGAGTAAACTAAATAATGGCTAAATTAAATGTTTTTTGGTGTTTTATACTCATTTCTGGAGTAAAGATGATGCACAAATGGAGTTTCTACTTTAATCTCTTAATTTATTTATACTGAGATTTCTAATCCCATGCAAATTTGTCACAAAACATTACAGACAACCTGTGGTAATCTGGTTGTACTGCTCCTTCTCATGGAAAAGTAATCTTGCCCAAATAAGGCTTAAGACTCAAATATGTAAATTCTCTTTTCTGATTGGCTGCCCTGAATTTTTCCTCATTTAAAGCAGTCCAAGCACTCCTTATAACTTTAGTGTGAATGAGGAATGAGGAACTGAGGAGTGGGTGGTATGTTTTAAACAGTGTGTACATACTACATCAAACTATTGAATGAATGACATGTATTATTTTTAACAAAAACAGCAAATTCAAAAATAAAACTTGAAAAAATATCAGTAACCAACTAGCAAAACTGAAGATATACATTTCTAAATGGAAATAACAGAAATTCCAAATTCCAAAAGAAAGTCCAAATTGGGGCAGTCGTGGGCTGGAGGTTAGGGAACTGGCCCTGTGACCGGAAGGTTCCTGGTTTGATCCCCATTGCTGACAGTCCATGACTGAGGTATCCTTGAGCAAGACACCTAACCCCCAACTGCTCCCCGGGCGCTGCGGATTGGGCTGACTCTGGGCAAGTGTGCTCACTGCCCTCTAGTGTGTGTGTGTGTGTGTGTGTGTGTGTGTGTGTGTGTGTGTGTGTGTGTGTGTGTGTGGTGTTTCACAGCACAGATGGGTCAAATGTGGAGGTGAAGTTTCCCCATTGTGGGACTAATAAGGGTCTCTTCATCTAATCTAAATGTCTGTGTGACGTAGGAACATGAAGGGGAGTTGGTTTCTGTCAGAATTCGACACAACTTCTGTTGTCTAAAGTGTCTGGTTGCTGCATTCAGCCATATAGTGATTGTAGTTTTTCCCGCAGTCCAAGCTGGTTTTCATTGTGAAGATCAAGTGTGTTAATATAGGGGACCAAGGAAGACCTGGGTCTTATTTACAGTACAGCTCTGTGTCCATCTGGCGTTTCAGTACGTTAGCAGATTTACAGAGCACTTCAGTATACAGAGTATGAACGCTCCTCTGAGAGCTTCACTTCTAACAGCGTTCTGAAGAGGTCTTTGAGATTTGATGAAATTCCAAAGAAAGCGAGACTTTAACGTGAAGTGCTTCTGACAGTTTATTCTTTATTTTAACTCAGCACTGAAACAAGCATTTCCTCTTCGGTAATATAGAAAGCCTGCTGGTAATTTTGAACTGCTATACAAGTACAAACCATTGAGTTCATTGCCGTCTATCCTGGAATCTGAAGCACTCGCTCATGTCTGTCAAAGAGATGGCTTGATAAGATGGAATGATGATTAAAAGCATCACATACATCTTATCACGGCAAGGCCCTATATCTCACATGCTTTTCTTGGGAAGGATGTAGAGCATTTTCCTTCAAAAGGATTCGATGCAATAAATTCCTCAGGCTAATTTTGAAGAGCGGCTACACTTTTATTGTCTTTTTCTGGTGAGGCCTAATAGAAACTCTGTTTGTTTAAGTTGCATATTTTGTAGACTGTTACAATCCTCTCACAGCAAAAACACACCTGCTATCAACATTCAGGTGAGACTGTACGTGGAGTGTTTATTAAAGACACTGTCAGTGTCGGATTACACCTGCTTTTCAAGGTTTTGAGGGTATAGATTTATCGAAAACGGGTGAAGCTTCATGGCATTTTAAATTAGTGTTATACCCCACTTTTGGCCAAAGCATGTGCAGGTCCTAGAACCTGAGTAACTGATTAGATTAATAGACCCTTATTAGTCCCACAACAGGGAAATTTCACCTCTGCATTTAACCCAACTGTGAAGTGAAACACCACATACACACTAGTGAGCACACACACACTAGGGCGCAGTGAGCACACTTGCCCAGAGCAGTAGGCAGCCCAATCCACAGCACCCAGGGAGCAGTTGGGGGTTAGGTGTCTTGCTCAAGGACACCTCAGTGATGTGCTGTCAGCTCTGGGGATCGAACCAGCGACCTTCTGGTCACGAGGCTGGTTCCCTAACCTCCAGCCCATGACTGCCCCCATTTATGCTTTCTAAAGTGTATGCTATTTAATATGATAAATATTTAATATGATGATTTACTATGATAAAATGATAGGCTATTTAAAGTGGAATGGAAAATTCAAATAAGAAACTGAAAGAAGAAGCTAACTTCAGCTTCATTTTGTTTACCATAGTCACTCCAGGGAGAATGAATCAGCTTCATAAATCGACATATGACATCGGTTCAAAGTCTGATCTCTGCCAGAAAATAAGAGCTTGAAGACATCGATATTCGAACTCAATAGCAAAACAAATACCGCCCCCTTCAGTGCTTCTTCAGAAGCTCCAACCCCCAAATTCATCAACGCACCTTACCAAGGAAGGTTTTAACCAATGTATGTAAACCAATGTATTTGGATGCTTTTGCAATACAGCCAACAGCAATTTAACTGTGCCCACTCACACTGAGGTTATAAGACGTTATGAGGTGTCAAAGTGTTTCACCTCGGACTGCTTTTTGGCTTTTGGAATACAGGGCAGCCAATCTGAACACAAGTTATTTACGAATATTATCTTAAAAGCTCAGTAACAAAATGATCTGTTCAATTAAGAGTAAAGACAGGTTGGACTGTTTTGGGCACATAAAACACAAACATAAGTGGATCTCTGATTTAAAGGATTTAAAGAATGAATATTTTGAGATACATTGAAAAGCCTGAATACTAGATATTTGCCACAGGCTTTGTGATAACTAGTTTCAGCTATCCTCCAATAGTAATAAATTGGAATGTAAAAGAGACCCCACAAGATAAGATAGAAAGTGATAGGCCTGTACATTCAGCATACAGAGTTGGATTTAGTTCCTCACGTAGTCTGGCAAAGCAATATCCTGGAATCTCTCTGTAATGACAGAGAAGTACAGTAAAATGACTTTTGTAATAAAATACATCCATTACAGCAATCATACAGACTGATCTACAAATAGAAGCAATGTTCTTAACAAGAATCTTCAGCATGTTTGCAGAGAAAACATGCACAAAACTAACATTGCTCTACTCCCTCTAAGCAAAAATGTGGTTCAGTACAACACTAGAAACCTGATATCCTATTACCAACCCAGCTGGCCTGTAATATGATTTTAAGTGGTCAGTACAGAAGTTAGATGGTGTTGACCTGACCAGGACTGTCAAGCTATGACATGTAGCTCACCTTGTTGAGTGGTTTTACAATCCAAGCCAGACCTTCCCATTTCTCAGGCCATTTTCAGGTATACACTGCATCAGTCTGAGGCCGTGGACAGGTCTCACCCAAACTAGGTCACCTGTCTGGAAGTACTTCATCTTCTTTTAGTGGTTGCAATACTGGGTATGTTTGTCTTGGGCATTTCCACATTTTGTCAGACTTAAGGGAGCAAGTCTTCTTATCTCTGTATGACAAAGCAAGCGTCATGATTGGGGCCTGTAACCTGGCTCAGGAGACTCTCTAGAGGACCTCCAAGTTTTCATCCTATCTCAGCATGTGTAAGCCCTATGCTTCCTTGAGCTTATAGCGAAACCGGGCTCAGAAATCCACCAGTCCCTGAGGCAGTCTTCCTCTTCGCTTGCACTGTAAGGCTATCATAGTCTTCAGTGTATGATAAATCCAGGGCTAGATGTACATTTTGCACTAGATTCAGAGCCAAATATAATGTATTCTGTTCAAAAGAAGATGTGTGTTATGTGCCGCAGAAATAAGAACTTGAGTGAGAACTGTGCAAAACTTTGGAGGTTTGTGCAAAACATGGGTGGAGATATTGGAAATGTGGCTGGTTTATGTTGTCTGTTAATTCACTAAAGCTGGCACTAGCTTCTCTGCCTCTTAAAATCAGGTCTAAAGTAGAGGTAGTGTCTCCAATGGGGAGATTTCTTTTGGCAATGGCATCAACAGTAATGGCTAGATGAAGGCATGGGCCTCAAACATGCTGAAAGAATAAAGAACAAATAACACTCTTTAACACAACTACGTTCACAAGATGCGAGTCTAAGTAGATTATGGAGTTTGTAGAGTGTGAGTCCGAATCAAGTCTCGAGCCTCTGGAGTCTCATTAGCTACTCATTAGCTACTGACTCTGCGTTGTACAGAAACAGCTTCAAATAATGAGCCTTACATTATAGAAAGCCCTCTCTGGGTCTGGGATAGGCTCTAAAGTGGAGGAGTTTAAGTATCTCGGGGTCTTGTTCACGAGTGATGGTGAAAGGGAGCGGGAGATTGACAGGCGGATTGGTGCTGGGTCAGCAGTGATGCAGGCTCTTTACCGGTCTGTTGTGGTAAAGAAAGAGCTGAGCCATAAGGCAAGGCTCTCTATTTACCGGTCGATCTACGTTCCCACCCTCACCTATGGTCCTGAGCTTTGGGTAATGACCAAAAGAATAAGATCGCGAATACAAGCGGCCGAAATGAGTTTCCTCCGCAGGGTGTCTGGACTCTCCCTTAGAGATAGGGTGAGAAGTTCAGTCATCCAGGAGGGACTCGGAGTAGAGCCGCTGCTTCTTCACGTCGAGAGGAGCCAGCTGAGGTGGTTCGGGCATCTGGTTAAGATGCCTCCTGGACGCCTCCCTCAGGAGGTGTCACAGGCAAGTCCACCTGGGAGGAGACCCCGGGGAAGACCCAGGACACGCTGGCGTGACTATATCGCCCAGCTGGCCTGGGAGCGCCTCGGAATCCCACTTGGAGAGCTAGTGGAAGTGGCTGGGGAAAGGGAGGTCTGGGCCTCATTGCTTAGGATGCTGCCCCCACCCCCCTACCCCAGAGAAGCAGAAGATGATGGATGGATGGACGTTATAGAAAAAACTACAATCAGGGAGACAGAAGTGAAGCACTACATGTGAAAAACAACATGAAATAGTTGGGTAGTCTCGAAAAGGTTATTTAAAGCAAGCATTACTAGTTAGCTAGTTAAGCCACCTGATGTTTTAATATGTTCTACAGGAGTGTGAGAAGTAATTTATTAAAACCTCAGTTAGAAAAGCTGCTAACTTTAGCTAAATTAGCTATTGCCATATCTTGCATGCTTGGTGTCCAGACTACATACTGTCTAACCATTTCAAGTTGTTTTGCTTCTTTAAGCACTGCATTTACTACATGTAACACTTTGTTCAGTCTGTCAGACTGAAGGTTTTTCTACGATGAAAATTTTATTTGAAGCTGTGGCAGGAAGCATGTTAAGGTAACTGTCAAACAAATTCACAAACAAGGTTTGCATTAATGCATCAAGGTTTGCAGCCTTCATTTTAATCAGTTTTGTTTGGTATTTTTTTTCCCTTAGAGTGAAATCAGAATCAGAATCAAGCTTTATTGGCCAGGTCTGCAGCGCATACGAGGAATTTGGTTTTGGCTACAGGAGCTCACAGAGTACAGTATCAGACAGGCATTCACATGTAGAGAATAAGGTAAAATAAATACAAAATAAAGTCAAATAAAAACCTGCATTCCTACTCACTCAGACACACACACACACACACACAGTCATACCTGTAAACCTTACATTGTGTAAAGTATGAGTCTGGAGTTAAAGTGCTGAGTGCAGCAGCAGTTAAAGGGTGTATAGTGGCAGAGAAAGGGGTCAGTGAGGTGACAGTCAGATAGGTGGGGTAATACGGCAGGTGAGTAAGATGCTAGAACAAACATTCGTTTGAGCAGCAGCTCCAGAGGATGGAGTGATACTATATACAAGCGTATCTAGAAGGTGCGGTTTGAAGCTGGAATTGTTTTGTGTGATATTTTAACTGTTCAAGAGAGTGATGGCTTGTGGGAAGAAGCTCCTTTGTAGCCTGGATGTCCTGATCCTCATCTGGCTGAAGCGCCGGCCTGAGGGAAGGAGCTGGAACAGGTGGTGTCCGGGGTGAGAGGGGTCTGTGGAGATCTTCTCTGCACGCCTCTTGGTTCTAGAGGCATGCAGTTCCAGCAGTGTAGGTAACTCAACCCCAACTGTCCTCAATGCAGACCTGATGATGCGCTGCAGTCTGTGGAGGTCATGCTTGGTAGCTGAGCTGCCCCACACTGTGACGGATGTGGTGATGACGAACTCTATGATGGCTGTGTAGAACTGCACCTCAGCTGACACAGGAAGTACATCCTCTGCTGGGCTCTCTGGATGATGGAGCTGATGTTGTTGTCCCACTTCAGGTCCCTGGTAATTTTTGTGTGGCCAGGAACTTGCAGGACTCCACTGCCACCACAGCTCTGTCCAGGATGGTGAGCGCTGGCAGGGCTGGAGGGCTCCTCCTGAAGTCCACTGTCATCTCCACTGTATTTGCTGTGTTCTAATTTCACAAGCCTTAAATGTTGAGCCCGAGTCGTGTCACGATTTTGAGTCATAGTCGGTGGCTGAGTCCTCAGCTCTGTTTTAAATGAACAGAGGCAATTGTTCGTACTAAAGAAGGCGCAGTATGAAAGAAGCCTTGATGTGGGCACAATACAGCAGCTCTCTAAAATATTTTGGTGTAAGAGAAAAACATTAAAAAATTGCTGCTATTTTTTTTCTGTCCCAAGTTTGTTGATGAGCTTCTCGAAACCTTTTAAACCTTGTGTAATAGAACTATGGCAAAAATGTAATATCATGATACTTGGAATTTTCACAATACACAATATCATACAATATTTAGGTTTCATTTATCTATCCGATCAACTGAAACAAAGTAATGCCATTTAAAAAAAAAAGAAAAATCTACTCATTTGTATTAAATATTTCACATTCTGCACTAAATCCAATTAAACAGGGCCGACTTTGGTCCCTTTCTAATCAAGCATGCAGTTGTGAAGGAGCTATGGGGCGATAAACTTTGTCTTACTCATTTCAGGTAAATATCATGGATGAGGTCTGGTGAACCGTATACATTGGTCAGATATCAGGCATCAGATGTGTCTTCCAGCAAGTAAAGTTGCCCTTAATCTGAGTGTTAGCTGTGTTTTCTTTGCTCTTAAAGGAAACAACTTGATACAACAGTGGACAATAAGTAGGATGTGCTCATTCCGGTGTGGATGATGAGTAGTGGTCCCATGGGGTCAATCCCGAAACATAAAATTGGGCTCTGCTACAGGTGTAGACCAGACAGCTCTAAAACCTGTCTGCCAGGTCTCTCACTCCTTTCAGTGGACCCAGACATAATTAGGGGTGGATGGCCAATGTGCAGTGTCCAGCAGGTATCTAAGGTTCTTTGTCGTTCCAAGGTGTCCACTCAAGGAGCTGTCTTAGAGGTCTGCACAGGCATGAAACTGAAGCACAAATCCGACCTGACCAGGCCAAAGTGGCTTCGCTAAATTAGAACCTCAAACCTGTCCTGGACCTGCTTGCACAGCATCCACGGCTCATTTGCCACTGTAAAGAAGCATGTCCTGCTCCATAGCTCAAAATACTGCTGCAAGCTCTGCACTATGACCAGTGCGCTTTTCATCTAACAACAAGGTCATAATGTTTCCACAACAATGATGTCCCTGACTTATTTGAAATGTTAAACAATGAGCTTTCATTTTATTTTGTTTATGGCAAGCAAGGCCATTAGCTACTCTTTGTTGTGCACATAGATAAAAAAGAGAGTGCACGATGAAGAAAATGTGACGGTGTGCAGAACTTATGTTGGCATATTATTTCAAATAAAAACAAACCTATTACAGGAGGCTGGCATGAGCGAGGTGTGAAAAATCATCCTGGCGCTGTGCAGTTAGCTGAGCCCTGTTGGGCTTGGGTTAGGTAGTAGACCTCTAAGTTAATTCACAAATTTAAAAAGGCTGGTTGGTAGACTGTTGGCAATTAGGCACACAGTAGAGGAGAAGTTCCTCAGGAAAAAGTGAATATGGTCTTGTTAATGACTTTTGTTCTTGGCTTTATCTTTCAAGGGCTAGAGTACAGAGTCTGTTTTTCAGCTGTAGCAATATCCCTCCAATTAACTGGCAGTGAGTCGGCAGCCATATGGACTGTCAGAATTGCTACTGTTGGGTCCTGGAGAGGGTATTCCACACAGCACCACATCCCTCTTTCATGTCAAAATCCTGCAATCTCATGACATATTGGGCCAAGCTATAGGACAGTTCTGAGTTGATTAAAGATCGATGTAAGGGCTTATGTTCAGTAATGACCTTGAGACAATGTCCCTCTAAATATACCCACTATTTCTCAATATCCCAAACCACTGCCAGGCACTCCTTCTAGAACTGTAGTAGTTCTTCACTGGCACTCTCCAGAGAGGCGATGCATAAATTATGATCCCCTACCCCCACATCAGCTTTAGTTAGGTCCAGTGATATTAATCGAAGAGGAGTAACCCCTTTACGCAAAGGAAAAACTTATTAAGTAATGTGACCTGTCATTGCTGCTGGTTTTAAATGAAAAGAAAATGATCTTGCAAGGCCGAAATGTGTAGAATTTCCGTCATGAGTTGCCGTTTGAAGCAAACAAATAAATGCATAGGAAAATACTTCAAGCATCAATCGTCTCATTGTTAATTTGATTTAGCAAATGCTTCTACATTCTGGTCTAAATGAAGCGTTACCCTGCTAATGAGGCCAGCGCCTGCATGAACTCTAACTAGAACTATTCATTCACTGTTCACCGGCCTCACACTATACTGAGCTCTTCACATCTTCATACTAACGTGTCTTCAGCAGTTCCTATTCTCATTTTCACAGTTTCAATCGTCATTTTCACTGTTAGTCATTAACAGTAGTCACTGCTTTCCATAGATCTGTTTCTTGTTTGTTACATTGATAGGTGTCTGGCTGTGAACATTGATCGCTGGTTATTCTAAATACAATGGAGTGGCTGAGGAGAATATATAATAATATATATACATATATGTGTGTGTGTGTGTGTGTGTGTGAGTGTGCGCATATATATATATATATATATATATATACATATACATATACATATATATATATAAAATATAATTTCACAAAAATAATCACATAAATTTTAGATACACTACATTTCCAAAAGTATTTGCTCTGCCTTCAAATGCATATGAACTTGAGTGACATCCCCTTCTTAATCCATAGGGTTTAATATGATGTCGGCCCACCCTTTGCAGCTATAACAGCTTCAACTCTTCTGGGAAGGCTTTCCATGAGGTTTAGGAGTGTGTTTATGGGAATTTTTGACAAATTTTTGGTCTACTTCCAGAAGGCCTGGCTTGCAGTCTCCGCTCTAATTCATCCCAAAGGTGTTCTATCGGGTTTAGGTCAGGACTCTGTGCAGGCCAGTCAAGTTCTTCCACACCAAACTCACTCATCCATGTCTTTATGGACCTGCTTTGAACACTGATGTGCACTCATGTTAGAACAGGAAGGGGCCGTCCCCAAACTGTTCCCACAAAGTTGGGTGCATGAAATTGTCCAAAATCTCTTGGAGCTAAAGCATTAAGAGTTCCTTTCACTGGAACTAAGGGGCTGAGCCCAACTCCTGCAAAACAACCCCACATCATAATCCCCCGCCCTGCGATGGACTGGTGACCTGTCCAGGGTGTATCCTGCCTTCCGCCCGATGACCGCTGGGATAGGCTCCAGCATCCCCCTCGCGACCCTGATGGAGAAGCGGCTTAGAAAATGGATGGATGGATGGATGGATGGATCCCCCCCACCAAACTTTACACTTGGCACAATGCAGTCAGACAAGCACCATTCTCCTGGCAACCGCCAAACCCAGACTTGTCCATCGGATTGCCAGATGGAGAAGCGTGATTGGTCACTCCAGAGAACTCGTCTCCACTGCTCTAGAGTCCAGTGGCGGCGCTTTACACCACTGCATTCAACACTTTGCACAGCGCTTGGTGATGTAATGCTTGGATGCAGCTGCTCGGCCATGGAAACCCATTCCATGAAGCTCTCTATGCTGTTCTTGAGCTGATCTGAAGGCCACATGAAGTTTGGAGGTCTGTAGTGATCGACTCTGCAGAAAGTTGGTGACCTCTGTGCACTACGCCCCTCAGCATCCGCTGACCCCGCTCTGTCATTTTACATGGCCGACCACTTCGTGGCTGAGTTGCTGTCGTTCCCAATCACTTCCACTTTGTTATAATCCCACTGACAGTCAACTGTGGAATATTTAGTAGTGAGGAAATTTCACGACTGGACTTGCTGCCCAGGTGGCATCCGATCACGGTACCACGCTGGAATTCACTGAGCTCCTGAGAGCGACCCATTCTTTCACTAATGTCTGTAGAAGCAGTCTGCAGGCCGAGGGGCTCGGCTTTATACACCTGTGGCCATGGAAGTGATTGGAACTTCAATGATTTGGATGGGTGAGTGAATACTTTTGGAAATATAGTGTATTTGATTTTATTTGTTATTTGTTATATAGTTGTTAATGTTATTGTGGTAAAAACCTCTGTCAGATTAACGAGTTAAGCTAATTAAGCTGTTGAATTACAGTTAAAGGTAGTATTTCTAAGAAATTTACTGACTGTAATTTTAGAGATTTTTACCATCAGAAAACACACTTTTACAGTTAATCAGGGAGTTTTTTCTGGCACCCCTACAGCCAGACTTTTTTTTACAGTGCAACACTGTAGAGCTCCCATTCTGGTACATCACTGCTTCTTTTTCAGACATTAAATGTGTTACTGTGCGTAATTAATGTAAGGTCCCTTAGCATCACAATGGCTAGAGCATATTTTAATATGTTTTAATATGTTTAAGACTCGCTCTTATAGCAGGGGTTCGCAAAATCTGGGTCTCAAAGCCAAGGCTGCAGCCAAGGTATGCTCTGTTTCTTGGGTGTTACATCACTTAAGGCTGTCCTGTTTCTGGCAGACGCAACTGTTTAAGCAATGACTGACAAGACACGGTGGAACATTTTTTGCGATTGAATGCTATGAAATTTGAATTTTGATTAAATGTTTTTATATGTGTGTGAGTGAACACTGAAGAGAAAGCTTCAGAAATCAGCGCTAGCAAGTTCTCCGCCACACCCTTAAAGCAGCCATATCATGGAAAATCGAATTTGTGATAGGAAACTGTCACAATGCCACAAAGTAAATAGAGCCATTTTATTTACTATCCAAAACCATCAGTGAACCTACACATAGTGTCTAATTTCATATTTAATACTCGTTGTTAAGATAGTAGTAAATGAAAAAAGTAAGTAAAAACAAAAACATGTTTCAGTTCACTTTCCGTAGAGGATGTATTCATTTATTGGTGGTTGGTTAGTGTAGTGGGTAACACCTCTGCCTTCTATGCTGTAGACTGGGGTTCAATCCCCTGCTTGGACAAGCACCCTACACTATACCAATAAGAGTCCTTGGGCAAGACTCCTAACACCACCTTCGCCCTACCTGTATAAAGTGGTCAAATTTTGTCCACTCTGGCTAAGAGCGTCAGCCAAATGTGTAAATTGACTTGTAGTGCTCAAACTTTTGCATAAGCCTGTATGTTTATTTGCACATATTCGATTGATATATGGTGTTTTTAAAAGCGCAAACTGACTCACTGCCAAGATGCAAAGTTCAAATAAAGATGTTTGCCCAGTACTGTTTGTGTATTTATATATATTATGTACACACACACACACATACACACACACACAATATCCTTGAAAAGATATGCTTAGACATGCTGACAGTAATCATGTGTCATAAAGTGAGCAGCTCCAATATATCTTGGTCCTCTGCTGTTCGGCCCTCTATATTCCATTGTTTGATCCTGTGCAATAGCAGAGGCAAAGATTTCTTTCAGCATCCAAGTGGATAGAAGTGGGATAGAATGCACAGGGGAAATTCAGCCCTCCTGTCATTTCCAATTTGGCACAATGTTCAGCATTAGGGGACTTCATGACAGCTCAGAATGCTGGGAAAGGCCATATGAGGCCTCCATACTTAATGAGTCCAGGCAGAGAATTTAATTTTCTCTCAGTAATGATCTAATTTATTACATTATGTAATTATCTGAGAGCTGTCAAACTTTATGAAATGGGCAAGCGTGACATTTTTTGAGAAATTACATAATTAGACTGTAATGTACATAGCTTACTCCAGTGGGAGCAGTTTTCACAGTATTGGAAAAATTTTGGACACTTGCTTGTGCAGGTGCGCCTTCACTCATCCAGACGTATGTGATGTGTCGAGTGTGTCCGGATTTGCTTCGATGTTAAATAAATCATCAGTGTGATACATTTGTGAGGTGAATTTAGTGGTGTGAAAGTCATATGCACCCCATATTAAGTGTGATGCTTCAAAGTAGGTCCATATGTTTCCAGTGGTAAACAGCCTTCTGTAGGTTTTGAGTCATTCCTACCCAGACGTGTTTAATTTAAATGCAACACTTGTGCTCGTCGTATTGAGATTCAACATGTGAAAATATAGAGCTCCCTCAATGTTTACATATAAGCTTATGCTGTAATGATGAATGTTGACAAACATTTGTGGGATAAATAATTGTGATTCACGTAACGGTCGTGTAATCTCTTCCGTGAGAATACTTATGTTGGGCTTCCGGTCTGTGGACCTAACAGAATTCCAATAGGTGATTGTGAAGCATTGAAAAGCTCATGTTGTTAATTCGGAATTCGGAACATGACCACCTTTTCAGCCAGATGAAAGCTCTCAGAGCTACTTCAATTGGAACGGATATAAATCATTCCCTTTGATATCCCCCTCTGTGTCTCTCCACTATGGATTTTTCCACATAGGAGTTTCATCTCTGCCTCTGTTAGTTACATTATTTTGATAAGCAATGCCCTTTGGGGCTAATTCTTCTGATGTCTATGACATAACTTAAGAGCGTAACTTAAGTGCACATCACGTGGTGTATCTGTTAGCTTGATAGCAAAAAAAAAAGAAAGAGTAATCATTTAGTTAAAAAGATAAAGAGACCTCCTTTTCACTTCTTTGGTAGACTTAACGCACTTGATAGGCTTGATAGGTTTAATGAGCAAAACAGGCAAATGTTGTGAAGTTTCATTTAAAATAAAAGACAAAATGTAATGGCTTGACATTGAAAAAGAATCTGAATGTGTATGTCTGTTTTAATAAGTCCACCAAATCTCCATCTGTTTCTCCCAGCTGTTGTCAAACTACACATTTTAAATAGGGTTTCTAGGTTTTGGAAACCATGTAATTATTCTATTTTATAAAACAGTATAATGTTATTATTCCCTGTGGTCTTTGGCCTTCTTTACATCTGGTATTAACATTTGTCTGAAGTGATCTAATCACAAGTGAACAGCGAGATATACAGCCGTCAACACCTGGCATTTCCAAATGTCTTGAATGTTACTACTTGCGTTTGGATTTGGTGGCTGGATAAAGGGTGCCGTGCACGTTAACCATGTCAGGTCCTATTCATACCTGGCAATTAACATTTGTCATGAATGATCTGATTAGAAGCAAACAGGGAGATGTACAGTTCCTTACATCTGGCATTCCCATGTGTCTTCACTCGCATGATTGGATTTCATGACTAGAGGACGGGTACGAGGCAAGTGGGCTGTTAGAACCGTTCAGATTGCAAGGACTGTTAACGTAACTTGTAAGCGAAGGGATAGGACGGGAAAAAAAGCTATGATATGAAGTAATGGTGTGAAAATGCAGTTTATTGTGCCTCTTTATTATTGCTGGGGATGTGGGGATTGCAGTGTTCATGCTGCCAATGTTTCGTGGCCAAATGTGTCCCTGACCATCTGCAAAGTTTTGAGTGATTGGATCACAGCAAGGCTCTGAAATGCATTAGACCCTGTTCACACTTGAACTTAGTGCTGTCTACTTATGATCAGATCGCCTAAGAGCTATATGAACCTCAGACAGCACTGCACAGTTTATTGGCGCAATCCATAAAAACAAGTTAAAACTCTACAATGCAAAGATGAAAGCACCTATAAACAAGGTCCAGAAATGCCACCACCTTCTCTGGGCCCAAGCTCATTTAAGATGGCCTGAGGAGAACTGGAAAAGTGTCCTGTGGTTCAAAGAATCAGAATCTGATTGGAGTTGTCTTTGTATTATTTTTATTTAAACATAGAGTTTAAATTACATTTTGAACAGTGTTCCAACTTTTTTGTAAAAATTAATGGACACAGGCCAAAAAAAAAAATCTTGTCCTTGTTTATGTACATAAACGAGCCCGTCCCCATTCGCTTGTGTACTTAATGCTGATCATATGCTGGTGCAGTTGGCCCTGGGTTCCTCCTAATGCAGGACAATGCTAGACCTCATGTGGCTGGAGTGTGTCAGCAGTTCCTGCAAGATGAAGGCATTGAAGCTATGGACTGGCCCGCCCGTTCCCCAGACCTGAATCCGATTGAGCACATCTGGGACATCATGTCTCGCTGCATCCACCAACGCCACGTTGCACCACAGACTGTCGGTCTGACGGATGCTTTAGTCCAGGTCTGGGAGGAGATCCCTCAGGAGACCATCCGCCACCTCATCAGGAGCTGCCCAGGCGTTGTAGGGAGGTCATACAGGCACGTGGAGGCCACACACAATACTGAGCCTCATTTTGACTTGTTTTAAGGACATTACATCAAAGTTGGATCAGCCTGTCGTGTGTTTTTCCACTTTAATTTTGTGTGTGACTCCAAATCCAGGCCTCCACTGGTTAATAAATTTGATTTCCATTGATTTTTGTGTG
This sequence comes from Pygocentrus nattereri, assembly GCF_015220715.1. NCBI lineage: Eukaryota > Metazoa > Chordata > Actinopteri > Characiformes > Serrasalmidae > Pygocentrus > Pygocentrus nattereri. Next base: position 37,010,365 of record NC_051227.1, on the reverse strand, counting down.
ATTTTGTTGTCAGCACATTCAACTTTGTACAGAACAAAGTATTCAATGAGAATATTTCATTCATTCAGATCTAGGATGTGTTATTTGAGTGTTCCCTTTATTTTTTTGAGCAGTGTATATACGCTGCAGTCTTTCAAAGTGCTTTACAAATGCTGAACTATAATCTGAGAAGAGTAGAAATTAAAAATATGATCAAAACAGTACAATGCAAAAATCATTAACATTTAAATGAAATTAAAGTAATAAAATGCTGTTACAAGAGAGAAGTGCTGTAGAGCTAACAGTGTTTTAAACTGAAAGCTGCTCAAATGGAGGTGTTTTAAGTCTGGATATAAACGTGTCGAGTGTCGTGGCTGTTCTTATGCTCTTTGTCAACTGGTTCCGTTTAAGGCCAGCAAAGTAGTTAAGTGCTTCTCCATGTTTAGTCTTTACCTTAGGCTGGACTAACTGACTAGTTCCTGAATATTTCAAACGTTCTGGTCAACTCTATTTTGCAGCATATCAAATAAATACATTGGTCCTCCTCTATGAAGCGATTTATGAACCAGTAGTAGTACCTTAAACTCTATTCTGTAACTTACTAGTAGCCAGTATAAGGATTTAAGATTGAGGCGTGTGACTTGTTCCCTTCTTTTGCTCATATTAAGAACTCTGATGGCTGCATTTTGAATCAGCTGAAGTTGTTTGTCGAGCCCAGTCACGATGTCATTGCAGTAATCAATCCTGCTAGAGATAACGGTGTGAATGAATTTCTCAAGGTCTGCTTTAGTCAGAAAATAATCTTATCGATGTCCTTAAGGTGTTAATTTGCTGATTTAGTGACTGCTTTGGTACGACTGCAATATGTCAACTGAGATCCAATGCTGGTTAGTGCGTGAAGGTTATGTGCCAGTTCTTCAGATTTTAGGGCTCTCAAATCTGGATAGGCAGCTAATCTGTTCCTCTCACTGCTGTTCACGAATAAAATGATCTTTTATCTTTATTCAACTGAAAAGTTTTGTCCCATCCAGTTAATGATGTGCTCAAGGCACATACAAAGTGAGTCAGGAGGACCATAGTTGTTGGGGGGAAGGGACAACTACATCTGAGTATCACCTGCATAATTGTGGTATGATATCCCCTGGTCTTGTAGTATTTGGCCAAGAGGAAGCAAGTATAAATTAAATAAGAGTAGCCCAAGAATTGAACCCTTGTGGAGATCAGAAGTTGCTCTCTCAGAAATATTATTTTCTATTTCGACAAAGTAATCCTTTCCTTGCAAGTGTGAACAGAACAATTTAGGGGTATTTGCATAACACACTAATGGATGCATTTCTAATGGTGGTGCACCGCTTTTAGACACTATTTAGGGCTGTAGTTTACCATTTGGAATGCAGCCTGAGTGTTTTGTAGTCAGTGCTGGCACTGTCGTATGATGTCTGTTGAAGGGGGTAGGCATTAAACGTTTGGGCATGAATGCGATCAGACTGATGATGTAAATCCGTTTTACAAAATTATCGATGCCTTCAGGGACAATTTTAAGTTTACACAGGTTTTGCACAGCCGCATATCAAGCAATCCTACTGACATACAGCCCAGTGACACCATTTTACAGTGTCAGATATTCAGAACTCTTCTCGTCCTCTACAGGTTGTTGTCAACAATTCTTTGCCCAACCACACCTGAGCATTTCTGTGCAGGCTCAGAGCTCAGAGGATTGCAGCTCTTCTCTCACCTCAAGAGAGCTTGGTGCTGGTGATAGAGCTTAGCCACCTCTCCAGATGCCCTGGTTCCCTCTTTGGATTTGGAAGTTCTTTGCGCTATGGTGTGTTAGTGTGCTATGGCTAACTTGGTGCTGGGAGTTTGTACTGACCAGACACCTTGTATTCCCCCAGATGGAGCAGGGGGATGTTGCATAAGAAAATACGGTCTACTGTACTAACTAAACAGATGGACTCGACTAAGCTCAATTAAGAACCTTATTCATAGAACTTAATAACAAGGTTGTTGCTCAGTGTGAGCCAGTGGCTGAAGTTTTTTCATAGCATTCCACCTTGCCCTCACATCATTTTCAGGCTACATCTCCATCCATCACTCCATAATACGCCAGCTACTAAAACTCTGAAAATGTGTAAGTTTTTATGTAGGTGAATTTGGTTCATGGTGCCACCAAGTGTGGTTGGTACAGTCCACACTTTCACATAGATGTAGGGTGATTTGCTCTCTGCTCTTAATTCCTTCAGCCCTGCAGGTAGAGAAGCTCTTGAAAGCCACACTTCCTTCTCCGAATCATCTAGGCAGGAGACCCTGCGACTCACCTCCAGGCAAGATCTCGTTACTGGGGTGCCTTTAATGTCCGGGCGCCACCCCTCTCACCAAGGCATGGGTGATAATAAGTGTGGCTGACGCTCTTCAGCCAGTCATGGAGCTGCTCTTGGCCCAACATTTGGGCTGTTGGAGAAAGACGACCACCGACCAACGGATCTTAAACGTTATGTCAACCGCAGCTGGTCTCCTGTCTGTGCTTTGCCAAAGGTTACTGTCGTTCGGAACACGTTATAGTTGTTGGATGACGGTTAATAACTGGTCCTCTTTGAGAATTGAGAAAAGAGCAAACCATCTTCATCACAGATAACTTTATCAGCATGGTGCTGAACTTTCAAAAGATGATGGCCTAACTACCCATGGACTGAGCCTCGGTGATTCTCCTACTCATTGGCCACCTGAGGCTGGGAGCAAGAATGTAGTGAAGCCACACTGCTGTGGCTTCAAGGATTCCTTGTGGCTGAAACACAGGTCTTTGCACTTGGGGAGCTCTATATGAGACATTTCCAGATGTGGTTCATATCCCTCTGGCTGGACTCTGTGCCACAGGCATGCATAAGTTCATATTCCATGCGAGTGTCTGATAGCTCTCATTTCCTCATGTATGGGATGATGATGGGTAAGCAGCCCACATGTAGAGAGGCAGTGATTACAGTTGTGTCTACCTCAGCAGTACGGTGGCACAGGTGGATTCAGGGAGAGTTGTCAGTAAATGTCGTCCAGGAACATATTGGCCATTCAAGTTGCGAGCAGTGAAACTTGCCTTAGAGTATTTTCTTCCAAGCTTCCAGGGAAGACATTTGCTTGTGCGTTCAGACAATCAATATGGGCAGATATGGACAGGCACAGTGTTGCTGTATGTGTTGAGGAGACAGTGATTTAGTTATTACACGAGCTACTGGAGATGTACTTTATGTACTTTAAAATTCTACATCGCTGCTATTTCTAGCCATCCGGCTCCAGGCAATGGCCCACAAACTGATTGTGCCCTTCTTGAAAGGGGCACAGAGACTTCACTGCTGCACTGGGAGCAACCTATGCTGCTGGACTATGTATGCAGTGCTCCATTTGAACCCTTAGTGCAAACCACTCTGAAGTGGCTGTCACTGACAACCATGCTTTTACGTGGTGTGGCCACAGTGAAATGTGAATGCGAGTGTCACACATTTATCGGTCAGCCTCCCCGTGCCTTCAGTGGTGACCAGGTGATGTGAATGTGACATTGAGGTCATCAGCCTGGCAGCATACACTGACCAGTCAGACCTCGGAAGACAGCCCTTATGTTTTGTCAGGGTGTTGAAGCATTACATTTCTATTACTAAGAAGGTGTGGAAGACAGAACAGCTGCTTGGAAAATAAACGGGGCTCTCCGCTCTTAAAGCAGTGTCTTTTATGCTGGCTGGAAGTGATTGAGCTGGCTTATGCAGTTGCCAACCATCCATTGCCTGTGCCTATAGCTACTGGCCACATCTGTGCAGCAGCCGCATGGTCTGTGCCCTGCAGTTTTTTTCGATTCTGTATTGTCAGTGTTGCAGCATCATTGGACACGATTCCAGCCGTCCAGTCCCTTGTCAAGGGGCGGTGTCTGATGCACTCCTCATAACTGTGTGGGCACAAGTCATCCCCTCAGTAAGTACTGCCCCTGGCGGTCAGGTCCAGGCAGTTCCGGATCACTCGAAGTGAGCAAGAAGATCCAGGTACTTGGCGAAGCTTGCAGTGAGTCAGGGGATGATTGCCTTAGTGACATTAAGTCAGATTGTGATTTGGTATACTTCCCTCAATCTGAAGGTATGAACGCAGAGAAATATCCACTCAGTAGGTGCTGTGCTGCCCCCAGTGGTCATCCATTATACACATAACCACAGTTGTATTCAGAATCAGTTTTGTGTAATATTGCTCCAAAGAACCCGTTTTGGCACCTTTATTTTAAAAAGTGCACAATGGTACCTGATTCTCATCTATAAATACAAGGATGCAGAACTCCATCATGGTATGCCATAGAAAAGTAAAATGCCAGAGCCCTGCAGTGCTTGTAATATAACTGTGCTCTGAAACTGTGCCATTGAAGAAGTCACTGAGTTGAAGACATGAAAACATGACAGGTCCTACTTGGGTGTAGATAGCCCTTTAGTGCCATTCATCCATCCATCACCAGTGCTTTACAGAACCCCTGGAGCTTTTTTCTTTTGTAAGTGTACTAATGGGTTTCAAACAGTGAACCCATAAGAGCCTCTACTGAGATCCAAAAGACGTCTGTCAAAAGTAGCTATCCTCATGTTCTCTGTATACTCATATGCTCATGAATCTGCAAAAAAAAACCCGACAATGCAGCAAGACAGGAAACCGATACTGGGATTGCAAAATGGGCCAAAACATCAACAATAAGAATAAACTAGCACAAACCAGCACATTGAAAGAGTTAGGTCAGAATGCCCAAACAATTCCTTTAATAAATCCTCTTTTATGGCACAGATCTGTTTTTATATACACTCTTGGGATGGTCTCTGGGCTGCCCTCCTCACTGTTTTAAGGTCACTCTGCAGCTCGGTGTTAGCAAAGTAACTGTTTCTCCAGCTCAGATTATATTTGTGACCTTTGAGGTGGCAGTTATAGCCATGCTTGTCGGTCTTTTTTGCTCTGAAAGGTCATCGTCAAACAGCCGCTTTAATGCCTGCAAAAATGAATCAACAATCCCATCAATATTTTAAATACTTAAGCATTAGTCCTTGAAGAGATTTACGAGGACCATAGCAGTTGAGAGGAGAACTACTGTATTTTTCAGTTTGCTGTTTGTCTGTGCAGAGGCTGTCAACCCTTAAATGAGTTTCTCCAATTCATGCTGACCTTGAGATCCTTTCCTTTGCCTTTGAGTACACTGTGCTGAACTCTACATGCATTCTTTCCATCTGCACTCTTACAAAATAAAGGTTCCTAAGCAGTTATTGACTTTGAAAGAACCTTGTTATAAAACCTTTACATTATTTGTACCTTCTCTAAAGCTGCACTATTTACAATGGTTTTTGTTGAAATTGAGTGACCCTGTTAAGCCTGAATGAATTATTTTAAAGCCTGGAAAGGTCAGGGTGGATATTGCAGGAGTTTTTTGGACCACGTCATACGTCTTTATGCACTCATGTCCTCAGAAGTCATGTCTTTCCCCAAGTTTTGAGTTCTCTTTGAATAGTCTTTTAACGCACTCGTACTCATCCGCTATGGAAAGGAGGTCTGAAACACAACCAACATTACAAAATGTTCTTCCGCTTGTTTCACATTCCGCCTTTCCACCAGAGAGTTCTCCTATTCCCCAAAACTTTGGGAAAGGTTCTTCATCCTAAAACCTTACAATTCCTTTGATGTTTTGTGCATGGTGGATGCTCTACCCTGTTTTTCATTCTTAATCTAGTTCTCTGTTTGATTGCTCTTTTTCTTTCATCCTGGGTTGTAAACAAATCTCTGATACACACTTGAATCCTGTTTCCTTGTCCACATCGTTATTGTTGTTACGTGAACAAAATACATAAGTCCTGATCTTAAGTAGTTGAGTACTTAAAAGTCCTGTTCTTAAGTAAAAGAAGAGATTCTTGGTAAAATATCTTCCCTTGGTAATACATTACTTCAGTAAAAATAGATATTCTCTGACGAATAACTGGATATGCTGATTTTCATGACATCACAAAAACAGTGACTATAAACAAGCTGTTTTTGTAGCTTAATAAATTTATATTTGGACTGAGGATTTAACAGTATATTTTCAACCTGTACCAGTATTTATGTACTACATCACATGCTTTTATTTAAAAATGTAGGGAAATGTTGATTTTCCATGATATGGGCCCTTTAATCAAATGTAGGTAAGTACTGTGAGTTATTATAGTTTTTATTCGACATTGTTTTGATGAACAGTTTCTATTAAGGAGACCTTGGTGGCTGCTGCCATGAAATACAGGCTTAAAAATAGGTCGGCTCATGTTTATTACCACTTATTTGTGTTTAGCCGTATTAAGCTACGCACTTAAGGCAGTTCTTCAAGGGTTCTTTAGTGAACAAGACAACTCTATAAAACCGTGGACACTTAAAGAACCCTTTGCATGCTGAAAGGGTTCTTTAAATCATGAAAGGGTTCTTCAGATCGATGGAGAATGTGTTCTATAGGGTTCTATATAGAGCCTTTTTTGAAAATGGCTCTGTATCGCACCAAAAAAGGGTTCATCTATTGTTACAAGTTTGACATCATAACAGAAGAACCGTTTTTGGTGCTACAGAGAACCAAAGTCCAGTTAAAATTGAATGTGCTGCATTGAGTATTGTGTTGCCTTTGAAATGATCTGGCTGTTTAAATGTTCTTGTGGGCTGTGAAAGCTTTAGTGGTGTGTAAGATCCATAAGGTTGAGAACACTTGTTTCAGACATTCCAGGTCAGTGAAGGATTTGTTACCAAGCCAAAACTCTTCAGAAATGTAAAAACCTAATATATGTAATACACCACACACACTTGAGAAAAGTACTTGAGCACAGTAACAAACTACACACACTCCATTACTATTGTGACATGGAGCGAGGAGGCGGACGCATACGCTGAGATAAGCGACTTTTATTATGGGCAAATCCAGGGTCGTGACCAAATAATAATCATATCAAACACTTCGAACAAACACAGGGCTTGAATACATAAGGGTAAACGAGGGACAGGTGGCAACACAGGTGGAGACAATCAGGGGTGGAGTAACAAAACAAGGGGCTGGACTAAAAACCAAAACAAAAACACACGGGCTAAACCAAAACACAACACGAACACATGGACAGGGCTGGGAGGGGCCCATCGTGACAACTATCCTCTTCATTACTTATCTCACAAAATATTCAGTGTGATTTTGTTTGTCTTAAGTTAAGCGATACTTTTTTTAATCCCACAAACGGGAAATTTCACCTCCGCATTTAACCCATCCGTGAAGTGAAACACCACATACACACTAGTGAACACACACACTAGGGGGCAGTGAGCACACTTGCCCGGAGCGGTTGGCAGCCCTATCCACAACGCCCGGGGAGCAGTTGGGGGTTAGGTGTCTTGCTCAAGGACACCTCAGTCATGGACTGTCGGTGCTGGGGATTGAAGTGGCAACCTTCCGGTCACAGGGCCAGTTCCCTAACCTCCAGCCCACGACTGCCCCCAGTTGATTGATTGATTACTGAATTAATAAGCATTAGTGCACAAAAAGGCAAATCATTTTGGGCCAGCATGCACAGAACCATGACATTGTGCTAGTCTCCTCTATGTCACTGCCCTGTCACAAATCATTATGCTTTTCCTGAGCACTGCCTTGAGAAAAAGAATCTAATTCTCACTTACAAGATAAAAGCAAAATCCATCTGGAGAAAAAAAGCTGGTACCTCGGATTGTAGCTTGGTTTTACGTCCTTGATTGTTCTGTCTTTTCAAGAGCAGGCAAATTTCAGAAAGGGGAGGTCAAATGGGACAGAAATAGGAAAGCGTTCAGAATGCTTACATGTGCTGTTTGGCAGCTGACCTGCCAGAGTGGTCCCCGAGTGAGCTATCACAGCACGCACTGTTTGTGTGTGCAAAGAAGTCAAGCAGAGAAATTGAAAATTGACGAGAAGCTAATGACAAAAGGAGACGTGCATGGTAAAAGGTTAGTGAATACAAATGAACCACGTTCTTTCTGACTAGACACAAACTATTTACAGTTTCCCAGTGAATTCAGCAAAGAGGCTCTGTGGACGGGGTTCTTCTTTGGGAACAGAGCCAGTCCTGCGTCTCAGCCTTGTGTATCACCACGAATCTTTTGATTCTTTACAGTTTAATTGACCTGCTTTTCTTTGAGCTCCATGCAGAGCAGTGGATTTGCAGTCTATGTGGATATTTTAGAGAGCTCAGAGGCCTCAGTCAGCAGAATGTGAAAGAGATTCAGTTAAAGGGCCCATATAAGCAAAAAAATCTAATTTTCTCACTTTATGAAATGTAGCATATAACTAGTGTTGGTAGGTCATTGCTATGCTATCCCAGTGGTTGCTAAGGTGTTGCTAGGCTGTTGCAATAGTGTCCCAGGTAGTTGCTAAGGTGTTGCTGGACTGTTGAATTTGGCTGCAGTGACAGCAGCAAACTGCATGTTGTCCTAGTTTGTCTCAGAGATATTTAATGGGACATAAAATGATAACTTATATAGTATAACCTTTTCTTTTACTTTGCTAAAAACAGTAACAAATTATACTCGCCCTTTAGCTCCACCCATTCACATTGAAGTTATAAGGAGTGTATCATCCTGGACTGCTTTTTGAATGGCTGCTCTGCCCGGCACAGCAACAAAAAACAGCCTCTTGAGGCTGAAGAGTTGGAAATTGGTCATGTAAAAGTGAATGATGGCTGTTTTTGGTACAAATTGATTGTAGAACTGAATTGCTGCAGGTAAGTATTTAGTCTTACGTGTATAAACATGTTGGGCAGTCGTGGGCTGGAGGTTAGGGAACTGGCCCTGTGACCGGAAGGTCACCGGTTCGATTCCCAGTGTTGACAGTCCATGACTGAGGTGTCCTTGAGCAAGACGCCTAACCCCCAATTGCCCACCGCTCCAGGCAAGTGTGCTGACTGCCCCCTAGTGTGTGTATGTGGTGTTTCACTTCATGGATGGGTTAAATTAAAAAAGTATCACTTAAAGAAAATGTTCTATTTTACATGTTAGAATAATTAAGAATTGCATAATGTAATAATTCAGTTCACTAGTATGAAATCAATTGTAATGTGAAATACACAGAATTTCAACACATCAAATATTTATTTGTGAAAACTGAATTACTAAATGTTTAAATGTAAAATGTGAGCGGGTATAAATGTCCATGGTGAAACAACAGAACAAAAACAGGAAAGAAACAGAACTAAACTGAAAGAAGACAAACTAGAACCATAAAACCTACACGACGATAGATAACCAGGAACAGGGAACAACCAACAAAGGGGTCACACTGTCAACATTGACATTGCAAGATACCCCAAGAGGAAACAAGTATCACCTGGAAATAAGTGTGGGGCTACAAACTACAGACAGGAGAAACAGATTACAGAAGGCAGGAAAGACAAGGACAGGATACAATTACTGGTTACAATGTAAATAAAATTAGTTTTAAAACTAATTTTAAATTTTAGTTTTTTATTACTAACTGAATTCTTCCATACTAAAATAGAATTTCTACTAATGAAAGTTATTATGATTTAATATAAAATGTAACATCAAATAATAATAATAATAATAATAATAATTATTATTATTATTATTATTATTATTATTATTATTATACTTGTGAGAACATCTTTTCTTAATTGACTTTCTGATATCAATAAACACTGGATTAAAAGCTAAAATGGCTTATCATCCATGTGTTTTTTTAATAACATTAAGATATTTCACAACTTTTTTCCATTTTTTTCCATATTACATTTTACATGCAAGGTGTATTTTGTATTCATGTCATGATTCATTTAATTTTACACTTCTAACATGCAGTTTTATAGTGTACATGTAAAGTGAAAATTTCTATGATATCAGAAGTGATCATAAACTCGCATCACAGCACAGATGTAAAACATGATCACATGCTATTTATCAGCTGGACGTCACGTGTGATCACAGATTCACATCATACGTGTTCACGTGTGATCATGTTTTTTTTTTTTTTTTGGTAGATATTCCTCGTATGATTGCAAGCAACAAAATGTAGTCGTGTCCAAAAGTATTTGGACAGCAATACAGTTTTTGTAATTTTGCCTCTGTGAAGGGAAAAAAATGTCTGGAGTGGAATTCCAAGTCTTTAATATGTATTTGGTAGCGGTTCACGGAATCTCTCAATATGCAGTCCAGAGAAGTGTCAATGTGAGTGAAGGGGGCTATTGTTAGGCTGAAGAAAACAGAACAAAGCAATCAGAATGAGAGCAGAAACTTTATGAGCGGCTAAATCAACAACGTGGTCCATTCTTAAATAGAAGGATCCACTGACGATCCAAGCAATACCAAAAGGCCAGGAAGACCAGAGAAGACAACTAAAGCAGATGATCATATAATTCTTTCTGCATTGAAGAAAAAGCCCTTCACAACATCTAGTCAAGTCGAGGACATTCTAGAGGAGGTTGGCGTATCATTGTCAAAGAGAGTTTTGCCTCAAGATCCTTAAGAACAGAAAGACCACATTAGACTTTGCTAGAAAACATCTAAAAAAGTCTTCCCAGCTTTGGAGCAAGATTCTTTGGACGTATGAAACCAAGATTAACTTGATGGGAAGAGCAGAATATGGAGAAGGAAAGGAACCATACCTCTTCATCTGTGAAACATGGTGGAGGCAGTGTTATGGCATGGGCATGTATTCCTGCCACTGGAACTGGTGTTTATTGATAATGTGAGTGCTGACAGAAGTATTCAGGATGAATTCTGAAGTATACAAAGCTGCACTTTCTGCTTAGATTCAGATTCAGTCCAATGCTGTGCAAGACTGATAGGACAGTGCTTCACAGTACAGATTTGTACTCCCATCCAGATGGTAACCCAAAACATACCACGAAAGCAACCCAAGACCATCTTAAGGCAAAGACATTGAAACTTCTTAAATGGCTGAGTCAGTCCCCTGACCTAAAGCCAGTGCTTTTCACTTACCAAAGACAAAACTGAAGACAGAAAGACCCACAAACAAGCAGCAACTGAAGGCAGCTGCAGAAAAGGCCTGGTGAAGCACCTCAGTGGAGGAAACTCAGTATTTAGTGATGTCCATGTGTTCCAGACTTCAAGCAATGATTCACTGCAAAGGATTTCTATCCAAGTATTTCAAATAATCCATGTATTTGTAACTGTTGGTTTGTCCAGTTACTTTGAAGCTTGTGAAATGGAGGGACTGTGTAAGACATTTTTGTACCTGAACTGGTCAGCAAATAATGAGGGAACAGACCAAACCTGGCTATATAACTGCTTGTCAGTCAACTGTCCAGTTATTTTTCACCATGTGGAAAAACCGATGGAATTAAAGCTGAACGCCTCAATCACATCTTGACTTCATATCATATCTACTGTGGTGGTGTACAACGATTGTGTAATTGCGTCACTGTCCAAATACTAATGGTTCTGACTGTGGGTGAGTTTTCAGCGAGGGAGGCCTGGCCTATAGCACAAACCTATCGACTTTCTGAACAACACCATTCTTCAAAGTATGGCTTATTCTGTTTGAAGATTGCCTTTATTGGGCTTTAGAAAACCGACGGAGCTTATAAATGAATCATCACAACCTCAGCTGTGACCAGAGTGGAGGATATAACGTCACGTTGGCCGATGTTTTTAATCATGTTGTCTTCAATCGCTAACAGCTAAAATGTTATTGAGCGGCCATCGTTCAGCAGCGGTGCCTGTTCCTTACAGGCCATAGATTTGAAATGATATGGAAAACTTTCCTATCGCTTTAAAAGTGAAGAACTAAGCAGCCGTTCTGCTTGCGTGCATGCAAACTGTCATCTTCTAACTCCCAGCGTTCAGATTATTACCACCGTCATCTCGTCATCGCTTCGGTCTTCAGTCTTTTTAATTTGACATCAATATGTGGGAAAATCAACCAAACACTGCTGCATAAAATTACTTCTAACATCTTGCTTTTTAGGTTTGTGGCATTTAGAAGGGCGTAATGAAGTCTATTGTTTTGCTTTTTTAATAGACTGAATTATTGCTGCCACATGCCAGTGCTAATTCAGCCTTCTCTCATTTGTCACAGTAGGGCAATTCTTCTCCAGAAAATATCATTACATTAGACTTTTATTTCCAACAGAGATTTGCATGTAATAGATGGGGAGCAATACATTAATGCTCAGAAAATGGAACGCACTCACAGCAGGTTCCTAAATGCATTATTATTAAATATGGGCAATATGTATGAAATATATTGCCTTGTAGAGAGAATGCAGCCAGCCCACTAAAGGGTGTCTAATATTAACGTTTCTATGAAGGATATTCATTGTTCTAATGATGAATGGTATAAGGTAAAAGTGATGGCTAATGGACCTGGTGCTGAGCTGACTCTGTGTCTAGAACACTCAAACTCTTTGTTTACCGGTCAAATCTTCCAGTCAGTAATGGTTACACATCTCGGTGTTCATACATTTTGATTAGCTGGGGCCAAAGTGTAATATTTGACAAAAGCAATATACATATGAAGAAGGTAGGTAGGGTTCAAATAAAGGTCAGAATGTTTTTTTAACAGAGTATATTTTGTTAATAAAATTAATTATCACATATTGTCCACTTATTCAGGAGGCAGTCGTGGGCAGTTGTGGGCTGGAGGTTAGGGAGCTGGTCCTGTGACCGGAAGGTTGCCGGTTTGATCCCCAGCGCTGACAGTCCATGACTAAGGTGTCCTTGAGCAAGACACCTAACCCCCAACTGCTCCCTGGGCGCAGTGGATAGGGATGCCCACCCCTCCCTATCAAGTGTGCTCACTGCCCCCTAGTGTGTATGTGGTGTTTCACTTCACGGATGCATTAAATGCAGAGGTGGGATTAAAAAGGATCACTTAACTTAAAGCAGTTTAGCTCTGCCCAGTCATGCTGAAGCCATAAGGAGTGTTTCAGCCCTGACTTATTTTTCCAATCAGAGCAGCGATCATTAAAGACACTGTAATGAAAATTCTTATTCTAAGGGATAAAATATTTTTGGTTTGCTTAGGGGAAAAAAAATAGAAGAGAAGAGAAATGGAAGATATGGCCTAATCGAAAACTAACAAAGAAAATATGTTCATTTTGAAAAGCTAGGTGACCGCAAACTTTTGACAGGTAGCGTTGAACACCTGCCTGTCTGACAAGCTTACAAAAGGACTTTTAAATTTCATAAATATCCAAGTCAATCATTTTTGTGCACAGTAGCTCACCGCTACCGTAGCTGTCATGATACAGAGAGAGCAAGCGAGAGGGAGAGAGAGAAAGAGAGAAAGAGAGATTTTATAACGCTTCATTTTTCAACAGTATAGCATGTCTGCCCTCTACAGGAAGAAAGGGCGAACTGCAGACGACAGTTACAATTTCCCCTGCGCTGCACTGTATGCTAATTTCATACTCTAATGGTCATTGATCACATTTTTAAAAAAAATCAAGGTGGTTATGACTGGAACTGGAGGTATGCTTACTTTTTATTTTTTCAGCAGAAGAAGAATGTCTTTTCAGATAAATCTCATACTGGGTCTTTTCTGCCTGGGTGTCCATATTATGTCCAAACACCCATATTTCCCCTCAGTCTCCGTTTCTGGCAGCAGCTTGTCAAAAGTTTTGGTTTATGATGCTGATAATGATAATAGCTCATTCATTTTGACATATGTTACAGTTTTAAAATTTCAAGACAAGTCAAATTTGCGAGGAAAATAAGTTATCTTGAAATAAGAAGTGCAAATTTTTGAGATGAGAAAATAAGTCAAAATCTTGAGAAACTGTCATTATTTTGACATAATACGTCAAACTTTTGACGTGAAAAACTTCATCATTTTTCATGCTGCTCTCAGAAACAGATGGTGGGGAAGGCATAAACGGGAACAGGCCTCCATAGTAAACAGGTTGCCTAGACAGCAATAATCAGACTTTCATAAATCTGTTATTTCACAAATCATTCTGATTTATCAGTTGAACAGCTATGAATATAAACATACAATTTTCCAATAGCTGCTCATGTAGTGCATAAAAAGCAGAATAAAGCTGAATAAATCTCAGATGCTGATATGGATAGTAGACATACTAGGTGATATCATGTAACACCCCCCCCCCCCCCCCCCCGCTCAGTGCATCCTCCCCTCATACCAACCCTACTCATGCTGAAGTTATTATCAGAAAATATTATATTTATATTATAATTATATTCAGAATACAGAAATAAAGTATACTAGAATACCCCGTAATGAAAAAACATACAGTGATATACAACGGATCAGCCTAGCTTTGTGTACTGCGACTTGGCTTGGCATGATGTTACATGTCATTAACTCAAATCACAGTTATCCACTTTATTAGTTAGATTAGATTACTGCTACTTTTTAATCCCACAAATGGGAAATTCCACCTCCACTTTAACCCATCTGTGAAGTGAAACACCACATACACACTAGGGGGCAGTGAGCACCACTTGCTCGGAGCGGTGGGCAGCCCTATCCCGGTGCCCGGGGTGCAGTTGGGGTTAGGTGTCTAGCTCAAGGACACAATTCTTTTAATGCGATATGGCACATTGTTTATAGAATAACGATTAATTTATTCAAACCTTCCAGTACGGTGAGTTTAGCAAAGGACAGTAAGTATTTAACAATGTGTTTTTACATTTTCTGCAAATTTAAATGCGCAATTTATTTGCTGCATTTAACAACAAACAGTCATCCATTAAAATCCTGATGCACAGGTTTTATTTTGCTGATGTTGCTTCCAAATAACTCTTGGAACTCTTTAGTGAATAATTAAACAGAGGGTAGGCACTGCATGGTCTGCTGCTTCATGGCTAAGCTGTTATTATTCCCAGATGCTTGATTTCACAATAATAACACTTACAGTTGACCGGAGCAAATCTAGCAGGACAAAAATTTCACAAACTGACTTGTGGCAAAGGAGACATCCTATAACAGTGCCATGTTTAAAGTCATGGTTATTCCACTGTCAGTGTTTGTCTACGGTGATTGTAAGGCTATGAGCGTAATTCTTATCCACCTGTGAGGAATGGGTGTGGCTGAAACACCTGAACGTTAATTATGAAGGGTTGTCCAATACTTTTGTTCATATAGTGTCTGTGTGTATGCATGTATGTATTTTTTTTGCAAATTTTATATATATATATGGATGGATAAATATATATTTACAGCATTTGGCTGGCACTCTTATCCAGAGTGACTTACCCAAGGCCAAGGCGGCGTTAGGAGTCTTGCCCAAGGACTCTTATTGGTATAGTGCAAAGGTGTTTACCCAGGTGGGGATTGAACCCCAGTCTATAGCGTAGAAGGCAGAGGTGTTAACCACTACACTAACCAACCATGACATATTATATATATATATATATATATATATGTGGCAAGAAGTGATATCAAAGTTTGCTCTATGTAGAGGATGTGTTGTTTATTTTAACTTAGAAAATCAAACGGTTTGTGTATGTATGTAGGTACCAACACTAGGCTAGCAGAGGTAGACATGAGAGGCTGAAACTCAGTTGGTGGAGAGAAAACAGAATGAAAGGTGGGATGGTAGAATAAAGAGAGCAGATAGACAAAATTGTTTCCCGCTGGTAGGATGTATTGTTCAAATTTAAAGCACTGCGCAAGAAGAAAAAAAAATAACGGTTGAACTGAAAAACAGTGCCTATGTGCCAGTGGTGTAGGCAGAAATAAATTATTGTACAGGCCTGAGAAAAATAGGCCAATTTCATAAATACCACTTCCAAATGAATGCTTTGTTTTTAGAATTTACAACCACTTGTCTCTGTGTTTGCACACTATAAAATTACACCTCCGCATTTAACCCATCCGTGCAGTGAAACACCCACATACATGCACACTAGTGAACACACACACTAGGGGGCAGTGGGCAGCACTATCCACAGCACCCAGGGGGCAATTGGGGATTAGGTGCCTTGCTCAAGGACACTTCAGTCATGGACTGTCAGCCAGGGGATCAAACTGGCAACCTTTCGGTCACAGGGCAGGTTCCCTAACCTTCAGCCCACGACTGCCCCAAATTTTTGCCTTGCCCAAATGCGCAAATGTCCCAATGTCACTACAACAGGCTATAGTCTATTTCTGTCTGTTCACCACAGGTACATTCACCCAGTGAAGATAACGTAACTAAGTTAACATCAGGCAGCTGAGATGCACTAAGATGAGGAAAAACACATCCTCCGTATGTGACACAGATGTGTCATCTGTGTGGCAGTGTGAACAGCACAAAACGCATTGAATCTGACATTTTCCATTTCGATTTGAGATGCTTTCGTATGTGGTACTCAAATCCGATGACTATCCAATCTACGGCAATATGACTCAGTTTGAACAGCCAGCTTGGAATACGTGCAACTTTTACCGGAGGAGGCCGAGGCTGCGGCGTAAAAGAACAGTTTAAAGAAGCCCAGAACACAAACTAAAGAAGTGGCCGTGGCAGAATAACGTGTGCCCTTTTTACGGCAAACTCAAACCCATTCTGGGTGATGAGCCCAGCTGTCAGCCACTGGAACTTCAGAATCACAGTTGTGATGCCAGCGAAGATGAAGCTGAACCCTCCAGGAGCGACTGGCGTTCACTGGCCGTCATGACTGCTTACCTCTGGACGAGAACGCCACGTGAAGCATTGTTCTTTTACGCATGCGGGTCAGTTTAAGAGTGTGATCTGTTCAGACCGATGGCGCATACAGATCACATTTAAAAGATAATGTTAACAGCCAGGCAAAAAACTGGATTTGGTGAGAAAATCAGATTTGGGCCGCTTTCACCGTAGCCAAAGTGTCATTGATGCCAAGCACCAGCATGTAGACCTCAAAAGTCTTAGAAAGCGCACTTCTCGCGAGTCCACAATCTTCAGTGATCTCGGCCAATTGTCTAGTTACTACAAGGCCTCTTGTGGACATTCTTGTTAAAGAGGAGTGAATATATGTGCCAAGTAAGCGAGTTACAAGCCACATCCATGAGGCGTTTCGCATCTAAAAACGCACTAGCACAGCAGGCATGCAAATTGTTTATGGTCCACTCCCATGTGTTAATTCTGATGACTCAACACATTGCTGTTATTTTAGACATTGGGGTCTGACGTTTTCAAAAAGCCCATTTTGGCCTTTGTAGTAAAGGAGCATTGTAAGTACCAATTTTCCACTTGCAGTTTGTTTTTGGCTTTGAATGGGTAGAAAACAACATACTCTACAGGACGAAAACTCAATTTTAAACGTCCTCAGTTACATGTTTTTAAACTCAAATATTTACTTGCTGATAATAATCTGAAGGCTTGAGGCAATGGCGGAGAGCAACAGCTGCTAAAATAGGGTGGAGCTTGGCAGAAAACATAACGATTTGACTGGCCGTAATACAATGACAGCACTCACAGAAAAGAAATAAAATCTTAAAATAACCAGCCTACTAAATACTTTGTCCTCAATTGTTTGGTAGACCTGTGATTAATCTAAGTAGGCCCAAGCCTACCCAGGCCTACCCCTGGTGGGTGTGCTCCAGTTAGGGTCCAGGGTCTATATTAACCAAATAAAGGTATATCCAACAGTGTAAATATATTTTTCAGTCCCATCATTTGCATTTGTGTGATTTTATGTACCGAAAAATTTTACATGACAATTTCCAACCTCTCTTTGTCTGTCAGAAATATGTTTTTATTTCTCTGCCTTTAGGACTGACATGTTTAATGAAATCCTGTTCTGATTGGCTACTCTGTATGGTGCCTCATTTAAAAAGCAATCCTAGATAAAACACAGTTTATAGAGTCAGTGCGAATGGGCGGGAGCTAAATTGCTGTGAGCTGAAAAAGTGCACATGTGTTATTGAACCAGCAGATGGCAGCAAACACTTTGACGTTGATTGACCAGCTCTTAAACTTCTTAAACGTCTTATGTCATCTCTTTTTCCGTTTCCATTCAAACCCTCTTAAATGTACATGACGTAACACTAGATAAAAGCACAGTGCACATGTTTGGACTATGACCGTCGCAGGAATTATCCAGGTTATTCAGATGTTAATCTTAAAAATGTTTTATTTAATAAACACAAAGGTCGATTCGGTACTCGGAAAGTAATATGTATGTTATGCAGTGATGATTGTGAGGCCGCTTGAAGAAGATAATAGACATTATTACACTGAACACTTTATTAAAACACCTACCACAGGACTTCCATCTGGTCCATCACAGGTCCATCTGCTGGCGTACAATATGAAGTCATCCTCTCCAGGAATGGGCAGACACCAAAAAAAGAATAAATATATGCATATAATAAGCTAAACATATACACAATCATCATTTATAGGGTACTGGTAAGACTAATTTTACAAACTTGAAAATAATTCTTTTTTGGATTTTTAGTTCTGTTTTTTTTTTTTTTTTTTAGTTCTGATATTTTTTCTTTTGTAGTGCAGTTGACAGATATAGATATTGATCGTAAGCTTATTTTTTTATATAAGACACTTTAGTCAAAAAATGCTGCCCCTTGTTTTCATGTCACCACCAAAACAAATCTTTAGTCCATAGGTGGGGCCTTATTTTAGCCACGCCCCTGCATGAGCAAGAAGTCAGACGGTCAGCAGTTAGACCCACTGATTTAAAGTAAATGTGTTTTAAAGTCTGAAAATCAGTGGGTAACATTATGAATTGTCAACGTTTTCTTGCAGTTATGAAAACATTTTTGTGTTTTAATGAGAAATATGATTTTATATGTGTATAACTGTATAAAGCTGTGTATGGCAGTCATGTACTGGCTAGTGTTTTGGAGTTCTGCTGAAACTTAGCTGAAATTGTCGCTACCAAACCAGTCAGTACTGAAACATTTGGTAAAGTAGGAGTACTGATTAGTTCAGTAATGACAATTTTGTCACTATTTCATGAACAAATCAGTAGTGTTGGTGTTGATTTGTTAGTGAAATAGTGAGAGAATGGATTGCAGTGATTTGTTTTAATAAAATGAACATATTTAAGGTACAGATAAGTCACACAGTTAAGAGTCACTCAAAGCAAAAGGATTTTGCTCTGAAGTCCAAGTCAGTTAAAAGCCTGAACTGAGCTCTGACTTTGAACCAGTTCAGTAGAATGATCAATACAGTGGACATACAAGGCATGTGGCCAATGAGACTCAGCACGAGGTGGGAGTTTCTAATAAAGAAGTGGGCGGTGACAGTGATACACACTGTTTATCAAAGCTAGTTGACTTCAGTCCACAATATGAGACCATATACTTCAGCAGAGGAACTCATCACCTTTAACTGTCTGCATTTTGCTTGAGGAAATGAACCTGCTTCGTTATCTTGGCATTAAAATGCTATAGGAAAAAAAAAGTTCTAAAAATGATTTATTTCATTGAGCGCTGAATAAATGTTTTCATTATGCGAATTTGTATCTTTCAAGCTGATATCCCAATCTTTTCTCTTCCGCTTCAGTAGCTGGAATCCACAAAAGTCATTTTCCGCAAAAAAGGAATTTATTCGCTTTCAACTTTTTCATCTGACAGGATCCGACTGTTAATATGCTTCCACAATAGCTTTGTTCCAACATGCTGTGATAGAAATGAGAATAAGGCTCAAAAAGTGTTTCAGCACCTTCATAAAGACACCATAGATCATCTGCAGCATTAGAGAGATTAATACTCGCTGTTCCACCTAAAGATGATTTTTGTGCTGTGAAGCTTTGGAGAAACACATTTTATTCTCAGTGAATGATGGTCAGATGCTCTGGAGAAAATGCCTCATAACACTTCATAAGAGCACACTGGATAAGGAATACTTATGTTTCTTAAGGAATGCTCCATATACTTGGTGAGGAATAATTGTTAAGGAATGCTTATGTGCTTCATAAGGAATGATTCTTAAGCAATGCTGAATTGGGAATGTTTCTTAAGGAATGCTTCATATACTTGGTGAGGAATGATTCTTAAGGAATGCTATATAAGGAATGATTCTTAAGCAATGCTGAATTGGGAATGTTTCTCAAGGAATGCTGCATAAGCAATGATTCTTAAGCAATGCTGAATTGGGAATGTTTCTTAAGGAATGCTTCATATACTTGGTGAGGAATAATTGTTAAGGAATGCTTATTTGCTACATAAGGAATGATTCTTAAGCAATGCTGAATTGGGAATGTTTCTTAAGGAATGCTCCATATACTTGGTGAGGAATAATTGTTAAGGAATGCTTATGTGCTACATAAGGAATGATTCTTAAGGAATGCTTCATAAGGAATGATTCTTAAGCAATGCTGAATTGGGAATGTTTCTTAAGGAATGCTTCATATACTTGGTGAGGAATAATTGTTTAGGAGTGCTTATGTGCTACATAAGGAATGATTCTTAAGGAATGCTTCATAAGGAATGATTCTTAAGCAATGCTGAATTGGGAATGTTTCTCAAGGAATGCTGCATAAGCAATGATTCTTAAGCAATGCTGAATTGGGAATGTTTCTTAAGGAATGCTTCATATACTTGGTGAGGAATAATTGTTAAGGAATGCTTATGTGCTACATAAGGAATGATTCTTATGGAATGCTTCATAAGGAATGATTCTTATGCAATGCTGAATTGGGAATGTTTCTCAAGGAATGCTGCATAAGGAATGATTCTTAAGCAATGCTGAATTGGGAATGTTTCTTAAGGAATGCTGCATAAGGAATACTTTGTGCTTTATAAGAAATGATTCTTAAGGAATGCTGAACGAGGAATTCTTCATGTGCTTCAGGAAGAATGGTTCTTTACAAGTGCTTCATAAGAAATAATTCTTAAGGAATGTTGATTTAGGAATGCTTTGTGATTCATAAAAAAAGCATTCCTAAAAATGGTTCATAAGGGATAATTCTTAATGAATGCTGAATAAGGGCGATTCTTAAGGAACGTTGAATAAAGGATGCTTCATAAGGAATGATTTTTAGCGAAAGCTTCATAAGAGATGATTCTTAAGGGATGCTGAGTAAGACATTCTTCATGTGGTTCATGAGGAATGATT
Source organism: Pygocentrus nattereri (assembly GCF_015220715.1). Classification (NCBI taxonomy): domain Eukaryota; kingdom Metazoa; phylum Chordata; class Actinopteri; order Characiformes; family Serrasalmidae; genus Pygocentrus; species Pygocentrus nattereri. The sequence continues at coordinate 36,989,378 of NC_051227.1, read as the reverse complement.
CTTAAGAAATACGGAATAGGGGGTATTTCTTAAGGAATGCTAAATAAGGAATACGTCATGTGCTTCATGAGACATGGTTCATAAGAAATGCTTGATATGCTTCATAAGGAATGATTCTTAAGGAATGCTTCATGTACTTCACAAGGAATGATTCTTACGGAAAGCTGAATAAGGAGTGATTCATATTACTCATAAGGAATGTTTTAAAATGCTTCATAAGGAATGCTTCACATGCTTATAATAAATGCTCTGTATGCAATGGTTAACGAGGAATGCTTCAGATGATAAATAACGAATGTTTCATAAGGAAGACTTTGTGCATTTTAATGGATGCTTTACAAGGAATTACTTGCATTGTTCATAAGGAACGCTTCGTGCACAAACCATGGTTCATCTTCAGTATTAGAGAGACTGATACTTGCTGTATAACCTAACAGTGTTGTTTGTGTTATAAAGCCTTAGAGAAACATGCATCAGATCTTATTATTCTTATGAAGTGATGTCCAGATGCTCTGGAGAGAATGATTCATAACCAGCTTCCTTTCAGCATGTGAACTGTTAAGCGGCCAGTCACGCTGAGCCTGTGAGCGGGAAAGGGTTGAGATATGACTCTAAAGCGCAGACTGATGGATATCTGCACAGATTGATAGGTTTGGCTGCCAGTAACAGTGCAGGATTGCAGTAAATGGCATCAGGCCTCATTTTCAATCTGGTGAAAGTCTGGGACCAGCCTTACCAATCTATACCATGCAAGATGTCTCATATGACAGCACCGCCCTGCTTGAATGCCATGATTGCTCTCGGCTGAAACGTGATCCATACAGACCTTTTCTTACAGGAGGAACATTAAACCACCCAATTGTTACTCATGATATCAATATTACATATAAAGCCATATTACGTCTGTGACGGGGAGCGAGGAGGTGGACGCACGTGCTGAGATAAGCGAGATTTATTAAGGGTAAATCCAGGGTCATAGTCGAGACAGTCCAGGGTCAGAGATCCAACATAGATTGATCGATAGTCAGACATGATAAATGACACAAAGCCTCAAACGAAGAACCCAACATGAGAATACAATAGATACAACCAACAAATCAAAAAAAGACCAATACAACGATGAGCACAAAGACCAGCCAACACAAGGGGCAAACACAGGGCTTAAATACACATGGACAACGAGGGACAGGTGGAAAATAGGTGGAGACGATCAGGGGCGGAGTCAAGAAACAAGGGGGCTGAACCAAAACAAACGCACAGGGAAGACCGAAACAAAAAGCACATGGAGTGGGAGGGGCCAATCGTGACAACCTCTTTAGACACCCACCGGGCAGTTTATGAGAAACACCTATCTATAGATAGAGCCCATTTGTTGCTATGGTCAGTTTGTCCATGTCATCCTTTAGCCCCTCAGCGATGGTTAGTTTCTCATCACAGTGTCGCTCTTGCCTGAGTATTTTTGACTAGTGAACCATAGCAGTGACATGTGTAACATCCCCAGCCATGCTGCTGTGCTGGATACACTTGTTTGAGCGCACACACACACACACACACACACTACCACGCCAGTGCCATGTCAGTGTCACTGCTGTGTTGAGAATGGTCCACCCTGCAGGTAACATCTGGTCAGCAGTGGTTCCGTGGTCAGAAGCTGACCGATGATGAATGGGTACAGAGTGGCTGGCTAATTTTGCATGATATCGGATTACAGTCTGTAATTATACACCTATACAGTGGACCTGGTATAGTGTAGTGGTTAACACCTCTGCCTTCTACACTGTAGACTGGAGTTCAATCCCCCACCTGGGCAAACGCCCTACACTATACCATTAAGAGTCCTTGGGTAGGACTAACACCGCCTTGGCCTACCTGTGTAAAATGATCAAATTATAAGTCGCTCTGGATAAGAGCGTCAGCCAAATGCCATAAATGTAAATGACCTATAAGGTAGGCCTTATCAGTCAGGGTGGGTACAAGAGTGGGGTGGGCAATGTAAGTGTATTTATCCCAATCATAAGTTACATCAAATTAAAGATCTTTGAAGCAGTGTGTCCATCTGTAGCTGGCGCCATGCCCATATTAGGCACTCCGGGTCAAGCAGGTTTTCTCTCTTTGATAAATTAATGGCGCTTTTACTATAGTTTCACCCTGTGGACAACAAAACAGTTCTAAACCGGATACGTGTCACTGGATACCCTGAATTACGAGGTCACTGAGGAGTCGAAATACGAGTAATGCTGTGCACTGAAATGACATCACATGAAAGTACGTCTACTAATAAACAGCAGCACTATTATATTTGGGTGCAGAATTCATTTTTCCCATTAACAAATCTGCTCAGCGTGACCCCAACCACAGAATGAGGACATGACTTCAGAGCATATCGTAAATGTTATTTTCATGTGCTGCTAAAAGGACAGCATAATTAGGCCTGGTTTACAGTGCAGTGCAGATATGAATCATTTTTAAACTACTTTTTTTGTATGTTACAACTTATCAAACCTCAGAAAAACGAACTATTGCGATGCCTATTGTATACTTAGAAAAGGTTCAGAAGTATCCATCCATCCATCCATCCTTCTCCGTCAGGGTGGCGGGGGGGGGCTGGGGGTGCTGGAGCCTATCCCAGCAGTCATTGGGCGGAAGGCAGGATACACCCTGGACAGGTTGCCAGTCCATCGCAGGGCAGACAGACAGACACAGACAGTCACTCACACCCAGGGGCAATTTAGCATGTCCAATTGGCCTGACTGCATGTCTTTGGGCTGTGGGAGGAAACCGGAGAACCCGGAGGAAATCCACACAGACACGGGGAGAACATGCAAACTCCAAGATATTTCAGAAATATAGTGACGTATTATTGCCATAATGCTACCTTTAGTAGGAGTACACTGTTAGCAAAGAGGGTTCTTTGGCTTGTAACCATAGTGAAACCCTTTTCAAAAAGGTTCTATATAGAACCATCTACAGCACGTTCTCCATCAGTCTGAAAAACCATTTCACGATGCAGAGAACCCTTTAATCGCACAGAGGGTGCTTTGAGTGTTCATGGCTCTACATAGACCCATTATCTTTACTAAAGAAGCCTTGAAGAACCCTCTTTTTTGGGAGTGTAGATGTCTGTGATGCAGCGGACAGTGAGCGGCTCCCTATTCCGCTTGTTTTGCGAATGTTTGGTGAAACTGGAGAAAACCAGGACAAAATCATTTCGTTTGGAGGAAAAGTGGATCGAATAAAAATGCAGTGGACACTAATTTCAAACTACTGCGTTCTTACAGATGGTTCTTCAAGAGGTTCTTTAGTAAAGAGAATGGTTCTTTGCACGGCGGAATGGTTCTTCAGACTGATGGAGAATGTGACATATAGGGTTCTATACAGCACCAAAAAATGGTTCTTCCATTGTTATGATGTCAAGAAGGACCATTTTCGAACACGTTCTATGCCCACCCACATGTAACACATAATCAAGCTGAAGAACTATTAGAAAATGAGAAAGCCTGACATGGTCCTATAAAACGCTGCTGTCGGAAGAAAACCTTGTATCTCCCAAATGGTAACTTTACTTTGCTTTTAATGGAATTCAATGGAACCAGAATTTTTGCCAAGTCATTTTGGGCCGTTTGTTTTGGTCCATCGTTCATGAAATTTACAGGCAATGTAAAGAACAACAGGTGCTTTTAAATTAGGCCAAAAACTGGAAATGGAGATGTGAGGTTTTCCTCCGACAGCAGCGACTCTTGGTTCTACACAGGACCCTCGAGGAACCAGCTTTTCACGAGTGTGGTTAATATTTCAGGCTAAAGTTGTTCCTGAATCGACGGGCCACACAGAGCACCTCTCAGAGGCCAGAGCCCCCCTCTTAGCCCTCGGTGGGAAACAAAGGGGAGTATCAGTTCACTGATCCGAGAGGGAGATCATTATTTAGAGAGAGCCAAATAAAGCTGGGGGGGGGGGGGGGGGGGGGGGGCATAGAAAGAAAGCTCGGGCCGCCCTGAAAACATTTCAAGCTATTTCTTTGTCTCCAGCATAAACCACACGCAGGCAGGCGAGCGCAGGGGTCTGCTCGAGTCTGCACAGCTTACACACACACACACACACACAGTCTACGGCGCCTCCGTGTGCAGAACATAAGGACGTCAATAAAACACGTTTCGTATGAAATTCTCACGCCGACACGCCTACGTCATACCCCTCCTCCTCCGTGATGTCCCTGAATATTAAATCCGCGGACGACGCTGAAACGGACGCTTTCGCGTGGAAATCCTCTCCCACGGCCTCTTGAAGCGCACTATTTTAACCCCCCCCTCACCCTCCCCCTCGTCACGCGGATTAATCCGCAGCGTGTGCGCAGGCTGCATCGTGCGCGCGCCCCGTTACTCGCGTACGGGCGATGCTATTTTAAACCCCGGCGCTGTGTCCACTCCGCTCATCTGCCAGCGCCCCCAACGCCGGAAACAACAGAAGCAGCAACTTTGAGGCAACTTCGAAAAGAGGAGGATTAATATTAACAGCCGCCACAGATAAAAACATACTTCACCTTTTTTTCCCTCCCCCCTCTCTCTCCCTCTCTCTCTCTCTCTTTCTATATATATAGAAAGTGAATGAGATGTTTCAGACCAAGGAGCTCATCGTCTTGGTGCTCCTGTTCCTTGGCAGCGCAGGTAAGGTCCGCTTCGGCTTCACGGAGGTTGTTGCTGTTGTTCGGGTGGCAGAAACTGCCGCTTGGTTTTGTGCCTGCGTTTCGCGCTAGAGCAGCTCCAGCGGTGTCAGGTGGGTCTGTCTGTGGACCTGTTTGAGCGGCGCCTCAGTTCAGGGGGGCTGGTAGTTCGCCTCCCCGGGCGCTTCATTCACAGCGCGCTGGCTGGCGTTGGTCGCTTAGCTGACTCGCTTAATTCGGTAGTTAAGCCCGAGTTTGGGCTTCTCGTATTTGGAGAAAGCGAGCCAAGCCGCCCGAGCCTGGTTTAGGTCTTCTTGACACGGTTCGCCCAGCGCTCGTGTTTTGGCACGTTAGCTGGCTGGCTAGTTAGCTGGACTGAGGCTTCGAGAGCAGAAGGATTCCCCCCTTCCCCTCCTGTCACTACCCCGCCAGATAGATTGGAGGCTGGCTGGATAAGAAGCTGCAAGATGCGGCTTTAATAAATCTGCTTATTTATATCTGGGCAGTGCTGTGGTCGTTGGCCGAGGTTCTGAAATGGGTTAGTTATGCCCCGGTGTTGTTCTCCTGAGTAATTGGACCCGTTTTTAAGAGCAGGTACAGACGTAGTAAGTTGGTGCTCTGAATCGGGCGGCCTCTGTCCACTCTGCGGTTTCTGCGCTGTGTCCATTAGGCTGGATTAGCCCTCGTTTCTCGGACCTCGCACGCACGTGTCCGAGATTATTTAGGTGACAGGCGTTGGAGGAGATGTCAGACTCGCGAACGAATCGCTCGTTGGAATCGGTTCCTTTCAACGAACCGCTCAAACCGATTCGCAAGTCAAGATGAATCAAACTTTTGCGTTAAATAAAACTAGAACAGTAAACCCCCATTCCCGTTCCTCCTTAAGTGGTGCAGCCTGAGGCGCCGGAGCGCCATTTAAGGTGGAACGGGAAAGTTCGAGAATCAGAAGGTGATATTAAAGTGCGTTAATGAGTGGATGGAGCGGCTTTTCGGGCTCACTCGCTGAAGCGAGCCTCGTTTAAAAGGATGGTGATAATACGGGTTAATAGGGCTTGTGAATCAGTGCATCGTTGAAGCAGTCGTTCACGGAATCGGTTCGTTAAATTGAATCAAACTTGACGTAAATTCAGCAGGCGGTTTGTCTCACAGGGCTTTTTTGTTCGGATTTAAGACTCTCTTAATTCCTTGGTTAAGCCTGAGTTTGGTTTCTTATATTTGAAGGGAAGAAAACATGAGGTACAGTTCCAGTTTTGTCTTGTTCACATGTTGAAGGGGTCGGCCGTGTAAGACACTTGTTTGGCTAGCCAGGCCAGGCTGTTTTCAGTGAGGTTTTGACAACGGAGGAATATTCCTCCTGTTTTACTCGGCCAGATTGGCTGAAGCTGGGCTAGATAAGCAGCAGAGAAGCTGGATACAGATTAAATAATCCCGCCTCTGGGCGTTCGGTTCATAGAATCAGACCGTTCCAGAGAATCGGATCGTTGAATTGAATCGCTGGACTGCGGTCATTTGCCGCACGCAAGAATCGGAGCCAATCAGAGAGCAGCGTTTGGGCGGGAATTGTTCATTTCATCTTCCTCTTTATTTTTCAGACACGGCTTAGAAAAGATGCAGGCTGGTCGTGACCACGACATGGGGGTTTCTTGTTCTGCTGAGTGGCTGAAATGAATTGATTCCCTTAATTATTACGTATGTAATACGTCACGTCGACGTTTCTTGCTTGGCAGCTGTGCCTTTATTGGGTTTCCTAACCAGTGACGTCACAAACCGCGTCTGCTCTGCCTTTTTTGTTTGTTTGTTTGTTTGTTTTTGAACAGGTTGCGTTACGTAGTCACACGCGTATGCTTAATCAATAATAATGAATCAATAATAATGAAATTCTGAAATAATCAAGTGTAAAATTTGATCATAAAGTGAGGTCCAGTTATTTGCAGAAGCATTGATGTGGCTAACAATTGCTTATAATTTGGCACGGACCGCGCCCTCTGTCTCCATCTCTGTTGCATTTGCGTTTTATTAATTAATTTCCTGGGGCGTCCCCATCATTTGAGATAACACGGGAGGCGTTAAGTGGTCACATGCTCTGCTGCCCCAGGGCAGTGAGGATGAGTCATCTCTGTGATGTAATCTCCCGATTTGCTGTTTAGCTCATTGTGTGGCTCTTAATTAGCTCTAGTAGAAGCGGCCCCTTTTGACTCTGGGCCTCAAGAGAAGAAGAAAACGGTAAACAAGGTGTAGATTAAGGCGTCTCTGATTCTGTAACACGGACAGATGTTATCTGCTTGTTATCTCGCGCCGCTTCCCTGTTGTTGTCTTCCTCCGAGGCGCTGTGACCCAAGACTTTTTGCTCATTTCTGCAGCGCTCGGTACGAACGTCTTATAGTGCGCGTCACCCCTGAGTGAGCAGAGCTTCTGAGCGTGCTCCAGGACGCTCTTGTGCTCAGGGAGCTGTAGTCACAGTTCAGACGGCCAGTCTTAATGATGAAGATGCTTCCATGAGGGTCAAAACTTCCCAGATTTTCCTTAATTAAGAACCGTTTATGAGCCAGTAGTAGAGTTTTAGAAGGTTTTATGTTGGACACCAGAAGTGAATGGGATGGGACTGTTGCCAGGATTGTAGTAACGATTGGCAAAACTCACAGAGTGGTGGAAAACTGACTCCGTACTTCAGTCAATGAGTTTTACAGCGTTTTAAACCACAGCAGTGTTGCTTTAAGCCTTCTTGACCCTATGGCCCGTTTACAGGCGTCTCTTTAAAGCTGACTGACTGCTGTCAAATACTGACCGCATGTTTCCCAGCTGCCCAGTCTTCTTGTCTGCATGCTAGAAGAATCGGAAGTTCCTTCAGGGATGGATGGACTCTTCCTCCTCATTTTTGATTTGCCAGAGCTACATTTCTGTGTTTTCATTTCAGGGCTTATACGCATCGTCTCCTGGCATGTTAAGTCTCAATGTACAGAATGACAATTCCTTAGAGATGCTGCTGCTGATGACTTGGCGTGGTCACTGCTAGGGACGGTTACCCGTGACAGTTTGACAAGTCCACAGTAATTGAATCGATTCAAAAATGTACCATTAGTACTCTTACAGTATTTATGCCATTTCTTCCTTTCTTAGGCTAGAACGTACGAAGGATTTGAGACGCATCTGAAGCATTTTATCTCTGATTATGAATTTTTATGGCTTCTTCGGATTATGATTCCGGTTCTTTACAGGCAAATAGGTGGGCTTTCTTGTTGGATCTTTCTTGAGGGCTAAACGAACACATGAAACGCACATTGCCAGATCTTTTTAATAATGATACATAGCAGCATAAATAACACGGCCACACTGGCATATTGAGGTTTAAATAAAAATCTGTTGGCTATTTAAATAATACGAAATCAAATTAGGTGTAACGGGGAGCGAGGAGGCGGACTCATGTGCTGAGATAAGCGAGATTTATTATGGGCAAATCCAGGGTCACGGTCCAAACGGTCCAACTTGGATAGAACGAGAGTTAGACATGATGACTAACAATAAACAGGTTCAAACAACACAGCAAACCAAGCAAGCAAATCAAAGACCAGTGAAGACAAGGGGCAAACACAGGGCTTATAAAACAGGGATAACAAGGGACAGGTGAAAACAATGAGGGGCGGAGTCAACAGACAAGGGGGCTGAACCAAAACAAACGCACATGGACAGGACTGGGAGGGGCCGGTCGTGACATTAAGCTATGATTCTGTGGAGTCCCTACCTTTTTAAGCAGGCATTTGGGTAATGGTCAGGGCAGCTAAGGCATTGCCAGTCCAAAAGTGCTGTATAAATACATTTTATTGACTTACTTACGTTCACATTACCAGGTTGAAGTGGCACAGATCCGATTTCTTTTTGCCATAGTGTGACTCAAATCCGACGTGAGCCACTTTCGTATGTGGTCGTATCCGATTCGTGGCCTTGTGACCTTAATGTGAACGCTCAGATCGGAATCCGTGTGCTTTTTCGTGTCTCACGTTTTTCGCCTTTGCCTCGCTCTAATAACAAACAGCTGAGCTGTTCCGAGGTAACTATCTTCGCAGCAAAGGCTCGTTCTGACCGTTAGTTTGTTCGCTGATGATGCACGTGACTCTGGTTCGTTCACATTAATGACAGATTTGAATCACTTACCTAATTAGCCATTCTTTTGAGTCATAGGACATAAAACGAAAAAGAAATATAAATATAAATAAAAATATAAACAAAGATGCATCTATATAAAAGTACACAGAAACGTAAACTCCGAGGCTACGTCTCCGCATTAAATGCACTGAGCATTACAGGATCATGTACAGTCTGATCTTGTGTTTCTATATTAGGTTAATCCACGCCTGAATAGAAGTGGTCTCTACAACCAAATAGAGGTGCAAGTCGGTGGCTATGAACGTCCCTGTGGAGCGAGTTATTTGTTTGGCGCCTTTCGCAATTGGCACTTAGCAGCAGCTTGAACCTTGTGGGGAGAAGCAGCTGCTGAGCCCGGTGTTACCGCCAGCGTCTCACGAAAGCTTTCTGTTCCACCTTAAATGGATCAGCGATAACAACGTGTAACTGCTGCTCCGTTTAAGGTAGGACAGAAAATTTGAGTAAAAAGCTGGCAGACATTAGCTGTTTATCCTCGCTCCCTTGACCAGCACGTTTGGGTGCTGTCTTCACAACCGCGTTGGCCGTCCTAATGGCTCAGGTGTGCAGTGTCGCCACCCTGTCAACACCTGATCTGCTGCACCTTATAGGTAACTGCCGCTTTCTGTATCTGCATTGACAGTTTGCCGCATAGAATGCTTTCATTTTCGGTGTCATTTAGGCATTCAGTGCAGCATCTGATGCAATGGCGCCGGCTCTGTTAGACATGAAGCAAACTTCAGTGTGGTGGATTCACGCTGTGAGTGACGGTTGGCCTCTAGCTGTGGTGAAGCCTCTTTTCACCGTGCATCATGCACGCTGAACTCGTGTTTGTTTTTGATGACCCTCGAGACTTTGAGTGGATTAATTGCATGATTGAGTATCCCAATCTGATCTCTTTTAAACGCAGTGAGTCAGCCTGACTCTGAAGGCTAAAGCTCGCTCATCAGTAGTTGGTTAGCAGAAAACCAGCTGGCAAATGGCAGTAATGGGTGAAGCCGTTAATGCTGTTGCAGACAGCGGAACACAAGCATGGCTTAATTTTGGGAGGCCCAGGTGTCGGAGCTGTGGGCCGATACAGATGCTGATACATAAATATATACAGGAGGCAGAAACTGAAGCCAGATCCACCTGGATTAGCATTACAAAGCAGCGTTTATTTCTAGACGGTGACACAGGCAGGTAAAAGCAGGCATGACTGGCACTGTCTGTGTTAAGTATTAGTGAAGTAGAGAATTTTATAAAAATACATTTTATATATATCGCTGCTGGGGGAAGAAAGCCTTGTATCTCCAAAATAGTAACTTTACAGGAGAAGGAAAAAACTTACTTCACTTTCAATGGAAGTCAATGGAACCAGAATTTTTCCCGTGTCATTTTGGGTCATTTCTTTTAGGCCATTCATCATAAAATTTACAATTGATGTAAAGAGTAACAGATACTTTGAAATTATGTCAAAAACTGAAAAATGGCAAAAATGGAGATACAAGTTTTTCTTCCGACGGCATCGATATATCTATCTATCTATCTATCTATCTATATATATATATAATATATATATATATATATATATATATATGTGTGTGTGTGTGTGTGTGTGTGTGTTAAATATGATTCTGATATCATTATGCCTTCTAGATTTAATATCTGTAGTGTGCCTCATCGGGAATGAGTGGGGCTAAGCTGCTGTGGGCTCAGCAGGCAAGCCAGCGAATTCGAAATGGGCTTAATTTCCATATATATGTACTGTATGGACTGGAAAATGAAAAGTATGCTTTGAAACATTAGTATTTCCGTAGTAATTTACATAGTACATCAGAATAAAAAGAAAGCAAATTCTGTGATTTAGACCCTCAGTAACACATGTCATAGGATAACATGGATAACTATGAAAACATGATGTATGTTAACTGAACACCGAAGGGCCCTTGTCACGGGAAACTGCATTTTCCTCGCTTAAAGAAGTGTTTAATGTTATGTTACAGTTTCTGCCGTTTCAGAATCGATTGTTTGGTCTCCAGTCTCTACAATCAATATATGGTAACTGAGCTTCAATAAAACAGCCTGTTTTAAATCCGTTGTTTCTCCGGTGTCACGGAAATCATCATTTACACACATGGACTGGTTTCTGAATGAGGATCAATACATTTTGAATCACTGTGTACAGTATGTTCTGATTTTGTCACAAAGCGCCAGCTCGACAGTTTGGTAGACGTAAATATTTTAAAAACTGTGGGGTAAAAAAAAAAAAAAAAACTTTAAAAACAATTGTTTTTATTATTGGCCCAAACAAAAAAACCTTTTTTGCATTGTTTTTTTTTTTCTTGGCGGGGACGTTTAAAGGGTTAAGCAAGGTTGGAAAAATGGTCATGTAAAAATGAATTATGACCATTTTTGTACATTGTGCTTATCCACGTATGTCATAAGTGGACATAGTATGAAAAAAAAATAAATAAATAAAATCATAGGCTTTGTTTGAGCCCTTAAATATAATCTCAGTGTTTGAATTTGTGTTTTAGGCTGTGGTTCTTGAATACAGTGTAGTAATAATAATAATAATAATAATAATAATAATAATAATTCACCATCATCATTTTATTTAAAAGCTCATTTATATAGCATGTTCCATTTCCATTATGAAGTCTCTGCAGAAAGATAAGCAAAACATTGGAAAGAGACGACATAACAGTCCGTCAGTGTTTCAAACTAATTTATTTGACATCTTCCTCCTTTTGGCAGGTGAGTTATTTTTCTCATATCAGTGCCTCTGTAATGAAAGTCGTGAGAAACAGTGGGCTGAAATCTGTCATTCGCCTCAACAGGGAAGCGTGTAGGCTCCGTGCACTGATATGCATGTCCCTCTTTCAGGGCATGACCTGTTGGAGAGGAGTGAACGCCACGTGCAGCGGCTGTCCAGGTGTCACGCAGTTGTGTGTGGCAGCCTCTGGGGGCGAGCGCTGCGTGTTTTCACGAGGCGTCCTGCTTCACAGAATGGCTCTCAGGGGTATATCTCTCTTCTGCGTGGCCTAACCTTTGATGCTGAGCCCAGATGGCACATTCAGCGCTACAGGAAAAGCCCAGGCTTCGGCTTCATACTTAAGGAGCACAACCATTGGTCTTTCCATCATATCACTGCTGTCGAACCTTGTATCTCTAAAAAGTTAACTGTACAGGACGAGGAAAAAACATTGCTTGGATTCCGTCGGTCCGTTCACCATGAATGGTTGACGCCACATGCGCAGCAACTGCCTTAATGCAAATTGTCAAAAAATGAAAAAATGGAGACGTGAGGTTTTGTCCTGACAGCAGCAGCGTCTTAATATAAAAATAACAGTCTGATTGCCTTTCATGGCGTGGTGCTGATCTGTGGTTTGGGACGTGCTTTCTATTGAAAATGTGTTGGCTGTTTGAGGATGGACGTTTTCCTATGAATAAAATTAGCATATCTAAAATAAAACTGAACAAGATCTGCTTTTTGTGTTGCCTCCTCAGACATCAGAGCTAAAAAGGTGCATTAACGAAGGCAACTAATGTCCTGCTGCAGGCACATTTTTGACCGCCAGCAGTCAGTCACTTGACCACTGCCCTAAAAACTTACTTTGGAGTGGAGTTCTACGTGCCAGGTGCCTGGTGCCTGGTGCCTGGTGCCTGCTGCAGAGACGGGCAGCTCCACAAACATTACAGAATCCCTGTTTAGGCCTAACAGTGCTGTATTAGCTACTTCTGTGCCAGTGAAATGCGGTATGTCACCTTTGAAATCTACCTGAACTGTACCAGTAATTACTGTGACAGTGTGATCTGATCTGCTCCCAGTGGAGAAGAGAGCCGGCGTAGGCGGTGATCACGCCTGTTTGTTTTCATGTTGACATTTTTAGTGTTTTAGGCGCAGGTATATGTGATTGATCATTCTTCCAGGTGACGTTCCAAATGGTACTTTATAGACCTTCTGTGCTTCTGGTTCATCACTCAGTGAGTGAATAAAGGGTTTATTACTGCTTCTGTCAGTCAGGTTTAAAAAAAACGAAAACAAAATGAAGAAAGAAATGCAGAAAAGCGTGAATAGTCCACATCACAGCTTCAGCATTAAAGGGAAATACTGTTGTCTTTATTCATTAACGCAAGAGTTCAAGATAAATGTGTCCCATGATGGTAAAATTGTGGACTACAAAGATTTTGGCTGCTTCCTGCCAGAATTCGAAGAAACGGACCCTGCTTGATTATGAAACCAGGGCTCTAAAACGACAAAAATAATCACAATTAGCCACATTATTTTGTGAGGTTAATTGTGAATAATTGTATTTGACATATTTGCTCAAATTTGGTGCTAAAGAGAGATCTTCCGTTCAAAACCACTGTTTTGTTTGAGCTAGGTAAGTGGACCAAACAAGCTTTATCCGATTGTGTTACTTCAAATAATGCATTGACGTTACTCACATGAGCCGAACATGTAACTTGTGGCAAAGCAGGACGAACGTGAAAATAGAGTGAGTGCAGTTTGTCAACATACAGTGAGAGCAACAGTGGCTGCATGTTCATCGCCCTCTTGCTCTTATTCATCTAGCTCATCACTTCTTGTTGCAGTGGAGGCTCTCGGGAGAACCGCTTTCCACTCTGCTGTCGGTTACTCCATAGGTCTCTCGTGAGTAGTGTAGTTTTCCAGATTACTCGCGTTGCACAGCATTAGTGGTGTGTTTCACTTGTAGTCTAGACTTGGATGTACTTATAATGCATAATAATAATAGACAAATTCACAGCCTGGCTGTGGCTGGAAATAATTTTGGATTTTGTCAAGAGAGCCATCAGTAAAACTTGATATTTAAAAGCTATATTTGACCACGGGGGCAACAATCGTGTAAGCAGCTGTGCTTCAGCCTGTAAGAAAATGGAAAAATTAGTGATGTTAATAGTTTAAAGCTTCAGCACAAAGAAGACGTGTTGACCTTAACACCACTAACTAACATCACCGCACATTTCCAAAGGGTGAAGTAAGATTCCCCGCTGCCCACAGGCTGTGCTGTCGTACAACCCCAATTCCAGTGAAGTTGGGACGTAAAACATAAATAAAAACCGAATACGATGATGCAACTTCTTTGGAATGTGTTGCAGGCATCAAATTCAAAATGAGTGAATATTTGCAAAAAACAACAAAGTTTATCCGTTTGAACATTAAATATCTCGTCTTTGTAGTGTGTTCATTTGAATGTAGGTTGAAAAGGATTTGCAAATCATCGTATTCTGTTTTTATTTATGTTTTACACAACGTCCCAACTTCATTGGAACTGGGGTTGTAGAAGATGCACACTGGTATAATGTTACTTGCTTACATAACACATAGATCATGTCAGAAACTGTGGTAGGTGGACTTCTAACCATCTAAGACAGCTTCATCAGCCGCTTGTTTGCAGTGAGGCATTAGTGGAATAACTCTTAGCCAGCTTGTTCACATAAGACAGGTTAGGTCTAAAGGTAAAAGCTGCTAATGCTCACTGCTTCATATTCTTTAGGCTATATGGAAGATTAGAATGATGAGTTTTGTAGGATTATTTAGGTCAGTGCTATTGAAAGTCTTCACTGTTTTCCCGTCAGCGTACCTGAACATTTGCTGCTAATTGCCATCCATATATTGGCCACCCATATACTGTGCACCCCAAATGTGCATTACTCACTGCAGAATATAAAGAGTTTTACAAACGTGTCGCTGCTCGTATCTCCAAAATAGTAACTTTACAGGAGAAGGAAAAAACATACTTCACTTTCAATGTAAGTCAATGGAACCAGAATTTTTCCCATGTCGTTTTGGGTCATTTCTTTTAGGCCTCTCATCACAAAATTTGCAAACAATGTAAAGAGCAACAGATGCTTTCAAATGATGTCAAAAACTGAAAAATGCCAAAAATGGAGATACAAGGTTTTCTTCCGAGGGCAACGATATGTTCCTCTTCAAATCACATTTTCCACAGCACTGAACCAGTCAGTGACGCCCTCGCCTACACCCCTCTTCTGTGCTCCAGCGCTCTACTTCACCGGCCTACTGATCACTGCTTCCGCCCCTTCGCTGTAGACAGCGCATCGCAGGCTGAGACTTATTGGGCCTGGCGTATTTTCTTCATCTGAGTTCGTGAAGTCTCTGGTGTCTGTATTGAATTCCAGAGTTGTTGTTTTGTTTCTGTGGTGTTGCTCTAGTATCGACCCCTTTTCTCTGCCTTGCTGGATTTTCTGATCACTGGTTTTCCCAGGATAGCCTTGCTCGACGTGTTTTGACCTTGGACTGTTTCTTGGAAATCATATTTTGGATGGAGTTATTTTATTGGAAGTGCAGCTGTCTCTGTGTTAATTATTTTTTTATTTTTTATTTTTTTGGCAGCATGGACAAAAATATCAAAAATATATATCACGGAATAATAAAAACCTGACGTGTAAAAGTATAGTGTGTGGTGATGCACTGTTTTTTTGTTTTTTTTGTATGATTTATGTTAAAATGTTGGGATATTTGGGGTGGACCTTGCCTTTTTCCTGGTGCCTCTGGAAACGACATTGCACATTTTGAAATTTGAGCCCAAATGGTCTCTTTTAACAAACCTGTTTGATGTGCACAAGACTAAATGCATCAAATGAGATTACCTGTATCTAGCCATGGTTTGTGGTGACCATGGTGATCCATCATTGTCCAAGAGTGCAGCAGGGCTCTTGTTTTGGGGATAACAGCCTCCCTCCATCCTCCATCATTCGTTTTGTTGTTAATTTTCTCACCTGTGCGTTAAGACTGGGCTGATGCATTTCTGCTCATGTAATTATATATGAATACCGCCTTCAGTTTACCCTAGTGGTCAGTGTGGTCCAGCACACTCACACTTGCATTTGTGGCCATCAACCACTGCTGGAGTTTAGTCAAATTTGCAGTCATTCACACCATCCGTTAAACTGTATATCACTCACTACTACAACCTGCCTTTTAGTCTGAATGGTTGCAGTCTGGCAGCACAGGCCTGAACATCTCCAGGGCTTTGTCTTTCTGAACTTTAGCCTTTGTTTTGTAGTTATGTACTGTTTGTGTGTGAGGCGGCAGAGGCTGTGTGTAGCGTGATCAACAACCTTAGAGAAGCAGCGGTTACAGACAGGCAGATGGGAACTTCACAAAAAGCAAGCAGCCTGTGTGGCTCAGTCAGCCAAGACAATCATATCAGCATATGGATAAGTTAACTTATTCAAGTGGTGAACCAAACAGTTTTGTGAAATCAGTCAATAAAATCAGTTCGTTTTCCCATTTCAAACAACCGGGAAACGTTCCCATGTAATGTAATAGGGTTGAAGTATCAGTTACATTTCTAACGGCAGTTATCAGAAGCATTTTGTATGGTGAGCTCTCGTAAGAGAATCTGAATATTTATGCTGTCATCACACTAATGCAGTACGTTCAGCAACATAAAGCATGGGTGAAGGAGCGAGGAGGCGGGCGCACGTGCTGAGATAAGCGAGATTTATTAAGGGCAAATCCAGGGTCATCGTCGTAACAGTCCAGGTTCAAGTAGCCAATACATAGAGATCGGGGGGCAGACATGACTGACGCCAGAATTCAACAGAACAAGCAGAACAGAACCAACAGAACGTCCAACACAGCAGGTAACAAACAACCAACATACATCAAAGACCAGCGAAAACAAAGGGCAAACACAGGGCTTAAATAGGACACCGAGAGACAAGGGACAGGTGAAAACAATCAGGGGCGGAGTCACAAAACAAGGGGCATGAAGCAAAACAAAAGCACATGGAAGACCAAAACAAAAGCACATGGAAGACCAAAACAAAAGCACATGGAAGACCAAAACAAAAGCACATGGAGTGGAAGGAGCCAATCGTGACACCTCCAAAGTTGTGCCTCTTGTTTTGCCATTTTTTAATGACATATAAACAAAACAGAAGATGAGTACATTTTATTTCAGTGTTTGATTTAAAATATATATAAAAAAAACAACAGCTAAAACGTACCTTCTCTGAATAAACTGACTTGGCTTTGAAGGCATTTGCATGAGGATAATTTGAAGCTGTGCTGCCGCTCTGCGCTCTTACAGCAGGAAACAGAAAGTAACAATTTTCTTTTGTTTTTGTGTTTTTTTGATCGCTTTTTAAAAGCTTCCTAGTTTGTATTTTTCCTGTAAAGCCTTTCAGAATCTTGGAACGGCTGTCTGAGGTTTATAATTGTTCAGTTTTTATTGTTTTCACATTTTCTACTGCATTAATTGTCAAAATAATCAGTGACTGGGCTACTCGATTACCCGTATATCGACAGTGACAGCCCTACTATGGCTCAGGGGTTATAAGCACATAAATTGTCATTGAGAAACTCATAGTGACCTTCAAGAAAAAGGAGTAAAAAATGTGATTAAAGAAAATCACAGAAGATTTTGAAAGTAAGACCCACGGTTCTCACAGGACTTTTGAAAATGAAGTAGATTTTAAAGACGTGTAAGGGTCTGAGTCCCAGGGCTTTCCACAGTTATTATTTTTCTTTTCCCAGAAGCCTGGAACAGAGAGGCGTAGACGTAGGTTATATAAACAGGGCAGCGTAGATATGCGTTACGGCATAGGTATTCTATATAAGGGGGAAGCTGTCTCTGCGCTGCTGTTGTTCTCCTGTGCCATGCAAGTTCAACTCTGTCTAGAAGACTTCAGTGTAAAGTGCTCCTGCTCTTTAGAAGACGTCTGTCACGAACGGCTTTCCACAAGTGTGGGTTCTGCCGTTTGTGAGATGTTTTCGTTCTGTCGGTCAGGTGACGTTGTTCTCTGATCGATTAAGACGTTTGCTGCCAACAGTTCTGCTATTATCAATACTAGCACTGATTAGTTGTTGCAGCCCTACAGCAAATTACTCCATAAACGAGCCTAGTTGCTTTTTGTTAGATTAACACTCTGGACAGTGCTAGGATTCATATTTGACCTGTATCGAGTAAGCACATATACTCTGTATAAGGAGGAAAGATGTTTTCAAACGAGCCTATAAATATCGAAGCTGCTGCAGATCGTGATGTAATGGTTGGTGTTATGATGGCAATTATGGGTCAATCATAGATATTATTAATCAGCTTAAAGGCTCCTGTGCAGTGAGCTTTTAAATGCCACCCACTTACAGTGGACTTGGAGGGGTTTATGATCTGTTTACGGCAAACATGTTGCAGTATCTTGCAGCTTAGTGGCCGTTCCATCACAGCGTGAGCATCGTTTTTAGGCGAAACGGCTTTTCCTGGGCATTCCGTGCACAGCTATCTCTTATGCCGCTGCTTTTCTGACAGTGTTTCTTTGGGAGGAAGTTTTATGTAGCCCTGCTTTCTCTCTGTCTCATATTCAGAAACTCAAATCAGCCACCAAGTACTAAACCACTGAGTGCTAGGAGCGTAATGTCGTTTTTTCTGTGGTGATGTATTTTGCCTTTGTATTGATGACTGATGCTTTAGCTCATCACATTAGTTTGTGTCTAGCGGGTTTTTTTATATACAGCTTATATTTGTTTTTATGTTATTAAGAAACCGGCCTGAATGGATCAGACAGAACTCCACTATGTCATCCTAAAGTCTTATATATTATGTATTATCGTAACGTTTGACAGGGGAGAGACGAACGCGGATGAAGCTAACTGTAACGGGGAGCGAGGAGGCGGACGCATGTTTATTAGGGGCAAATCCAGGGTCGTGGTCAAAACGGTCCAGGTTCATTTAGCCAACACGGACAGATCGGGGGACAGACATGACAAAAACCAGAATCAACACAACAAACGGAGACCGAGACATCAAACATAGACCGGCCAACACAAGGGGCAAACACAGGGCTTAAGTATACAGGGAAAACGAGGGACAGGTGACAACAATCAGGGGCGGAGTTACAAAACGAGGGGCAGGACTACAGATACCAAAACACGAACACATGGACAGGAATGGGAGGGGCCAATCGTGACACTAACAATATCCCAGGGATAGACAGAATGCGAAATCCGCAAACCAGCTCCAAGTCAAAACACGAAAAAGCCCAAAACCACCAGCTAAAGTACAAAAGGGTGAAACCAAAAGACGAAGTCGGTAGAAACGAGAGAAATGGTCATAACATGCAGTCATAGGACATGTAGAAATCGCCCACTACGTTCTTATGGTGGAGAACCCGACTTTGGACCGGTCTTAAATAGTGCCAAAGTAGGTCAACCTGTACAGGTGCGTCTGATCAATAATCAGGAGACTGCGAGCGCTGGTAGTGACGCGGGCGCTCGTCCCGAGGCGTGTGATCTCCCGATGCCGTCTGGGAGATGGAGTCCGAGATAGCATCCGAGTCCACCTGAGGCGTGACAATTATTAGCAATATTGAAGCTCTAGACAGAAAAGGAAAGATCAGATGCTCCTTATTTTTGCTGTAGGGAAACGTGTAGAGTTGAGATGCGACCACGTCGTGTTGAAAAGGGGTTACGCCTAGTGAATATGTCTGAACAGGGGTAGGCAGCACTGGCCACCAGGCCAATTTTGGGCAAAATCAAGAATGGGTCAGTCAGGTGTTGCTTTTTGCTACATTTCCCCAAAGTCCCCTCCCACCTTCAACCCCAATAGAGCAGTCAAACCAGGACGTTACGTGAAGGGATCCTCATTTTTCACAACATAGTCGTCCAGGTTGAAGATTATCGTTTCATCCCTCTGACCTGTCTCCATCTTCATCAGTCTTTGATCAGTCAACGCTGCAGGTTTGTTATTGGCATCACTGAAGATTATTGTGCTGTAAAAAGCGTAGGTATGTTCAAAGCTGTGGCCGTACTTTGGAATACTGTTTTCCGTAGGAGTTACTCCAGGTAAAGAGTGGAAACTGGCAACATGCTCAAGAAAATATGACAATATTCTCAGCAAACATTCTCCAACAACTCAGAACTTTCTAATACTAAGTCTTCACTGTTTCTTGTTTATTGTCAGCGCTGGCAGAAAAGCTGTATTTTAATGACTCTTAATGTAGTTAATTTTATGTCCAGCCAAACAGGCTCTGGGTCTCACACGAGAGAGTGAAAAGTAGTTGTTGTGTTATTAATGGTTGGTATTTGTAAATGTGTGAAAAGATGCAAAAAAAAAGACAAGTGGCCGCTGAAGACCATCGTGATTAAGAGAAGGAGAAAAGTTTCAGTGTTGACTCTGTACGACTTTGGAGACAACCCAGCTGTGGTGATCATGACCTATTTTCCAGAATTGATTTGTTAGTTGACCTCCAGCAGATTGAGTACACAGATTTGAAATATCAGTTGTTGTAATTTGTTGTTCAGGCTTATCTTGGCTAGTTATGCAGCTGTAATTGGCTTTTGAGTCGATTGCCTGATTAGCGCCGCGACAAGTGATCATTTTAATAAACAAACCGCCGAACCGTGCCGCATTATGTGCAAATCTTATTCACTGGAAATTCCATCAGCCGTTTATGGCACTATAAGTATTGGATTAGAAGCCTTATGCTGATAGCCTGCCTTCTCTAAATACAGAAAACCTTTACTAACATTTGATTATACTGACCCATATTCAAGGTGGCGATGCTGGACTCTGTTCTTGAGTCTGCTGTAAATTATGGCCAAGGCTACGTGAGAAAGTGATGTCAGGTGCACAAGTCAATTAGCCCCCCACAGCCTTTGAAAAACCGTTTGTGTTGGGACAGACGGCAAGCTCACTTATCCCATTATTTCCAGTGTATTACGTTTGAGTAATAATCATCCCTAATTAATGGCTGGCTGGAGGGGGTTGCTGCTGTTTAAGGTACCACACAACTTTATGGGTGTTAAATTGTAGATGTGGGCTGAAAAGGTTTGGTGCCACTAATCAACCAACAGGCCTGCATGAGTTCATACGTATTTAATTATTAACAAGAACATCCGTCCCTGCGGTGCAAGTCTGCTGAAAATATTTGAGCTACCACTTTACAAAAAAGACCAGCCTCATAAAGAGTTCATCCACAGTTTAAAGTTAGTTTGTTATTGGTTTTTACTTGGGTCATGCACTGCTTAAAAATCATTAATAAGCTGCACATAAACCAATAAAACAACTGGCATATGTTCTGTAGTGATAGTTGGGGACCCAAACACGTATTTACCATGCTCTACATAAGACCCCATGATTTCTTTTTAACTGAGGGGCTGACAACTATAATTTACATTACATTACCGGCATTTTGGCTGACGCTCTTATCCAGAGCGACTTACAATTTGATGATTTTACACAAATGGCCTGACTGCATGTCTTTTGGACTGTGGGAGGAAACCCACGCAGACACAAGGAGAACATACAAACTCCACACAGAGAGGACCCCGGTCGGGGAATCGAACCCAGGCCTTCCTTGCTGTGAGGCGACAGCGCTACCCACCGCGCCACCATGCCGCCCACTAATAATACTTTCATGATTATATGACCAACAGTTAAGAAGAATATAGTTAGCTAGTTCACGTCCGTAGCTGTTGCTACACTGCTGTGAATCAAAGGTTCTCTTGGAGACCATGGGCGAAATGGTTAGTTGCCCTATCACTTGTGGTTGTTTGCTTTGATACATTTTTGCTGTAGTTGTTGTTGATGTTTATTTCATTGTTTGCGAAGGAGCAGGAGAAAAATTCTGCCCACACACACACACACACACACACACACACACACACACACACACACACACACACACACACACACACACACACACACACACACACACACACACACACACGGGGGCAGTGGGCAGCAGTTGGGGGTTAGGTGTCTTGCTCAAGGGCACCTCAGTCATGGACTGTCGGCTCTGGGGGATCAAACCGGCGCCCTTCCGGTCACAGAGCCAGTTCCCTAACCTCCAGCCCACGACTGCCCAAATTTTTACCCAGTATTATACATTATTATCCTCCGGCTGTGATTTTTATTTATCTTTTTAACCTTAAAAGATCGACGTTGCTCAAGTTCTTCTTTGATACTCGTCCATCTTTGACCAGTAGTGCTGTCACCATGGCAAAGCCTCCTTTTCTGTATGCTGCTGGTTGCCTGTCATAATGAGACACTGAACAGCAGTATTTCAAGGCCCACGTGTGAATGCGGCAAAAACGACAAAGGTAGCCCAGTTGAAAGTGTGTTATATTGTCCTCGTTCCCAACTCATCTTTTCTAATTTGCTGAGAAGATATTTTAGAAACTTTCAAAAGGAAATTTCAGTTGTTGACAGCGTCGGTTTCTTGTCAGTGTCATTCTGTACAGCGCTAGATTGTGGAGTTCTCTTAAAGCCCGATGGTACTTATTGTGTAAGAAAGGAAGAGGCCTTGCTTTGACCTCTTTTTCTCTCATTTCTTTTTTTTTATTCTTTTGTGCGCTCTCTCTCTCCCTCTCTCTCTCGCTCTCTGTCTCTCTCACGCTTTCTGTCCCCCCCCTGTAGGGTGTAGAGTCCAATATGACTCAGTGACCTCCTCTGCCTGAAAGGCTTCACGCTCACTTGGCCAACAGAAGCCGGATGCTTCCCCATTGCGTTGTCTTTGTATTTGCAGTGATGGTACATACGGAAAGCAAGGCAAACGGCTACTGACAGCCAGGCCATTTCAGGCAATGGAAATGATGTGTGCCGAGACAAAGAGAAGAGTGACAAATGAGGCTGGTGAGAGATCAGACTGAAGTGGTCATTTCACAGAATCAGATTATAGTCTAATGACTGCGATTATCTTTTCTATTTTTGTTCCCTTTTTTTTTTTTGATCGTATGGTTATGCCAGCCGGCGCTGTACTACGTGGCATTCAGTCAGAAATGTCCCTCTGGGTGTGACGCCAGTAAATCTGCTACGTCAGGCTGCAGCGACTGCAAGAAGCAAAGCTTGACGAGGACACGGCTGCATTACTCGTTCTGCTTGGCTGCCCTCAGCCCGCTGCTCTGTAAATACTTGATGACTGAACAGGGTCACTTTGTCTGTTTTTTTCAGCCTCAGCAACGGGATCACATGTGGCCTCATGGCAAATCCACTGCCTACCTCATATTAATGAAGTGATGGGAGGGGAAGAAAAAAAAAACCCCAGTGATTCTCTATTACTCTGTGACCGTTATTGCACCTGAGTCTGACGAATATGACAAATTGTTCTTGTCTTTTATTTTAGATGATGGATCGTTTCTTTCAGGAGGCCACCTGCGCAGTCAGAAAGAAGAAAGTATGGGAGGTTTAGCGCAGTCTGTAGAGCCCTCAGGCTTTATGAAATGCATTAGGTCATGTTCTATAAATACCTGTGTAGGTATGTTTTCTAAGGTGTCGCATAGGATAGCACAAGCTTGACTAATCGTGAAGGAAACTCCTGTGCTGCTTAAGTAAAGCCAACGCTCTTAATGTTGTTTTTCTTCGGTTCCTTTCAAACCGAAGTCCAATTTCAGGCTGCTTTCAAGCAGCTTTCGAAGCATTGAGACTTTGGCAGTCTACTCTTCTCTTGCAGCAAGAGGAATGAGCAGAATTCTCTGATTTCCTTTTACAGCCCAGCTCTCTTTGATCTCCTCACTCGTTTTCCTGCATTCGAAAGGGGTGATGATCTCGAAGCCCAGTAAACATACAGATCAGGAGGTTGGAGAGAGGAGAGGGAGAAGCTGGGATTCCACAAATGTGTGAGGCTGGATTTCCTTGTTGTAAAAAAGATTCCGTTCACTGCGTATAAATGTGCAAGATCTCCTGAAATTGAAATGGCTTTCCTCTCTGAACGTTTTGAATGAGCAGCCACGCCGTGGTGTGGCTGTTAAGAATTGTGGCCGCCCGTGGTTGGTGTGAGGAAAGGTGCCTCTCCACCATCTGTTGCCCCGTCACTAGAGGTGACACACACCTCTAGTGGAATCTCTTCCCTCAACACCATCACTGGTTTGCCAGCTTCGCTGCATTCTGTTGTGCCACGCTGGTGTTCGTGAGTAAAATGTTGATGGTTTGTAATCTGAATTAAGGACTTTAAGAAGTGTCTAGTATCTCTTTAGATATTTAAATGATAGGGTGTTAATAAATACCGTCATATGCTTGTAAATACCACTGTGTTCATTTTTTCCCGCTGAATGACAGAATTTCACAGTTAAGTTTCTGGAGTTGGCTGTTGAGCGTAGCTCACACACTGCAGGCACCTTGAAAAGAAAACGGATCTGTCGTTTGAAAAATAGGCCTACCTGTCAGACAGCGGCCTGGAATTGTTAAACACAATCTTTCTAAGCAGACGTTGCTTAGTAAAGCGGAGAGGTGAGAATCTGTATGAGGCCTGAAATAATTAGTCAACATTGCCACCGTTTCCCACATGAAAAGGCTTCAGTAAGAATAAGAAGACGGACTCAATCTTAACGTCGGACAATTCAGCCAGAAAGAAATCTAAATATTATGATCAGTCTGCCGTCCGTTTGAAAGGCTTCTTGCTTTTTTGGAATAAGTTTAATAAACACTGCTCAAGTTTCGAAGCACACTGTACACACAGTCCATATATAAACTACGAAATCCTTTACGTCCTATTCAGCCTACGGTGGTTCAGCTCCACCCTTTCATGCCAAAGTTATAAGGAGTGTTTCAGCCTGGGCTGCTTTTTGAACGAGGCTCAAAACAGGCCAGCCAATCAGAGCACAGCTCATTTACACACATCAGTCTGAAAAGCAGTCTGTTTAGTACGAAGGGATAGAGTAAAGGTTGGAAAATGGACGTCGAGATAAATTAAGACTGTTTTGGTACATGAAGCAACACAAAAGATCATAAGTAGACAGAGAGGAAAAAAGGAAAGAGAAATGTAGGATATTGGCCCTTTTTAAGGAAAATTAGAACTTTTTTTCAGTGTTTTAAAGTGATGCTGGTGGCTTTTTTCATAGGACACTTTACACTGTTCCACAGTTCCACTCCACGCCTGTTCTATTCATTATTCATTTGTTCTCGAGAGTGAAATCTATAATCTGTATTATTTCATATTTGCAATAATTCTTAGATGTGCAATATTATACAACGCTATACGCTGTCCAAGGAATGTGCACCTACAACTACAACCTCACCCGTCTATTGTCTATTGACTGTTTTAGAATATATAGTTTTATAGTCCTTTTTTTTTATATTTGAGCTTTTTGATACTTTTTTCCTTAAATACTGCACTTTATATATTTTAGCCTTATGTTTAAATTGTTCTGTATGATGGAAGTGCCGTTGGATTGCTGCTCAATTTCGTTGTACACTGTGCAATGACAATAAACGCATCTTATCTTGTGACATTTGTGTTTTAACCTGAGATAAAGTGTCAAAACTACCTGCCATAGGTTGGCAGACTACCAGAATAGCCTCTAGAACTCGAATATACCACTAATGCCGTGATGCAATATTCTGCAGCAGCTGGGCTTTTATTTCCATCTTCTGGTAAAACCCGATGAAGAGCAGAGCACGTAATCTTTTAACTCCCCTGGTACTATTTTACTGCCTCACAGTAGTTTGACTGTTGTGGGTGTTTGTCTTACTGTATAGCACTGTGTTCCACTTCCCTCCCTCTCAGGCGCAGGACCACAGCCAACTGAAGCTGCTGCAGTCATAATACAAGTTATCAAACAAGTAAGATTTTCTACTAAAACCTCGCTGATGTTAAGATGCTCATGCAAAGGAACTAGATATCCGAAGTGTTTAATGCCTCTTAAAGCTAACTCACAGAAAGTTACTGCAGGAAACGGCGATGAATAAACTGCCTGCTGTGTGAGACGTTGTTTTATGATAATTTTGAGATGAGATTTTGGCCTTAAATATATTTATCTATTCATGCAGGAAAGATGCATGGCAGGGCGTTGTGAGGCACACTAGTCTTTGGGTGGAGCAATGCAGTGATGGAGCATGAGTGCCTTCATACTTCAGTGTTTTTATAATAACTGGACGTTCAAGGTGCCCCCTTTACAGTTTCATATCAGCTTGAATGTTTGTATAAAAATAGCTTTTGCTGCAGAATAGCATGATATGCTTGTTTCCCCAACCAGCAATATGACAATATTTATCACTGTTGTTAGAGCACGGGATTAAGAGACCCTTATTAGTCCCACAACGGGGAAATTTCACCTCTGCATTTAACCCGTCCGTGAAGTGAAACACCACATACACGCTAGTGAGCACACACACACACTAGGGGGCAGTGATCACACCTGCCCGGACCGGTGGGCAGCCCAATCCGCAGCGCCCAGGGAGCAGTTGGGGGTTAGGTGTCTTGCTCAAGGACACCTCAGTCATGTGCTGACGGCTCTGGGGATCGAACCGGCGACCCTCCGGTCACGAGGCTGGATCCCTAACCTCCAGCTCATGACTGCCATGGATGAGCAGCTGGGTCCGGTAGCGGCAAGGGTGAAGTCATGGGACGGATTCTGGATTGAGAGCACAAAAAACGCAAAACCTCGCAAAAAACAAGGCATAACAATCAGTTCAAACCGGTTCAAACTTTTATCAAACCAAAATCAAGAGCATATTGTGTATCATGAAAATATGTTCAAGTAGCACAGTGATATTTTCTACCCTTAATTCATGAACAGATTGTGTTTCTTGCTACACTGTTTGTGTGTACATAAGAGCACAAACACGTCTGGTTCAGTTCCAGCTTTGTTTGTGTTACATAACGACAAGATTTAGAGTTTTGAGTGCCAGCAGGGACATTATAAGGGAGGAGGAGGAGGGAGTTTAGTGGTTGGAAATGATATGGAAAGTTCACAACGCTCACTGTGGCATCTGTTTACAGAGAAAAGTCCTGCCCTTCAATTAAAAGAGCCAGTCCACTTTCTGGTGAAGCCAGAAAAGCCATTTGTGGAGATATGTGGTGTGCAGTAACCAGGTCAATCTGAAAAAGGAAAATACATTTTATATGTTATTTGAAGAAAATGCTATAACCTATTTTTTGCTATTTTTGTCAGATCTCACCAATGATTTCAAATCTGTCTCTGAAACATCAGTGTGGCCTTCAGCATCGCATTTATACGTCTCTCCCCGGTTAAAGTGACAGCCGTCTGGTCCTGTGTGAGTGGAAATAACTGCCCAGGTGCGTCACCAAGATGGGCAATGAGAGGGCTATTACAATTCCTAAGGGTAAGATGAAATAAAGGGAAAGGGAAGACCAAACACAACCACAGCACTGCAGATATTCAGTCCTTTATTGACCACATGAATCAACAAGCTTAATGGTAAATGAATTGAAACATTTAAACTAGCAGGGAGCTTTAAAATTAAATAACTAATCTACGTCAAAAGAAAATGAAATCAGAAAAAATGAACGTCTCTATTCTAATGATAAGCGAAGACAAAAAGGTAAAACCAGAAAAGCAGGCCTCCCCCACATTTCCCCTATGTGGTAGGTTATATAACAAATAAAAGTATGAGGAAAGTGGTTTAACAGAAGCCAAGTTAAACTGCTGAAAAGCGTTCATACAAACTCTAGCGCTCAGCCTAAACTGAGTCACATCAAATTAGACAAACAGTGTTTGGTTACCCGCCAATCAGCAGACCAGTGCAACGGGCTGAATCAGACGAATAACTCACTTTCTGACAACAGGTGAAAAGCAGTTTTTAAAGCTGGTGCCATCTGGAGCCTCTAGTCATATCACAGTAAAAAGGCAGAGCAGCCTCCATCCTGCAACACAAAGATGCACGACCGACACAGAAAAAGGGAGAAACAACAACAAATAACACAGTCAAGCACGAGACGTCCTCACAACAAAAAGACTAGAAATTCTGTAAAAGACTGATGTTAAAGGAATAGTTTGGTGAAATGTTGATTGTACATGATTTTCCACTTACCACAAACACAGCTGATCAGCCAAGACATGTTTGGTGTCCAGATTTTAAGTTAAGTGATGCTTGTTTAATCCCACAAACAGAGAAATTTCACCTCCGCATTTAGCCCATCCGTGAAGTGAAATGCCACATACACACTCGTGAATGCACACACACTAGTGGGCAGTGAGCACACTTGCCCGGAGCGGTGGGCAGCCCTGTCCATGGCGCCCGGGGAGCAATTGGGGGTTAGGTGTCTTGCTCTAGAACACCTCAGTCATGGACTCGGGATCGAATCGGCAACCTTCCGGTCACAGGGCCAGATCCCTAACCTCCAGCCCACAACTACCCTTGTCTATTTTGCTTGTCTATTTAGACCTGGAGCTGCTAGGCTGATGTTGTTAACGAACACTGGAAATCAATAATCACCAAATGGTTTCCATAAACACGTGACTGGAATGCTCAGCCTGCCCAAACCACGTTCATTATGACTCACTATAAACTATAAAACGGGAAAAAATGAGCTTCTCTGAGTAGCTAAAGGAGTGGCAGCCGTTTAGGAGAACCAGAATCTTCTAACTCTCTTTCAGTAAACAAGCCTTAGCTATTGCTATGCTGAAGCTGCGTACCAGCACAATGACGGTCTGTGACACAGCCCAGTGTTTGGGTTTTTCCCAGAGTTTTGAAGTTGGAATATTCCTGGAAAGCAGGATGTTATGTGGATTATAATGTAGTGTCAGTTTTTGCTATAATGTGTACGTCTGTCCATGTAATTTGTAAAGAGTTTTTCTAGCATGTGAATGTAATTTGAAGCATATATATCACTGTTGTTGGAACAAAACCTCGTATCTCCATTTTTGTTTATATTAGTTTTTGACATTAATTTGAAAATGCCTGTTGCTCTTTATATTGCGAGTAAATTTCATGAAGGATGGACCAAAATAAATTGTCAAAATTTACTTGGAAAAATGTCCGGTTCCATTGACTTACACTGAAAGTAATGTGTTTTTTTTTCTTCTCCTGTAAGGTTTTGGGCAGTCGTGGACTGGTGGTTAGGGATCTGGCCCTGTGACCAGAAGGTTGCCGGGTAGATCCCCAGTTCTGACAGTCCATGACTGAGGTGTCCTTGAGCAAGACACCTAACCCCCAATTGCTCCCTGGGCGCTGTGGATAGGGCTGCTCACTGCCTCCTACTGCCACTAGTGTGTGTGTGTGTGTGTGTGTGTGTGTGTATTCACTAGTGTGTATGTGGTGTTTCACTTCATGGAAGGGTTAAAAGCGGAGGTCTAAGTTAAGTATCACTTAACTTACCATTTTGGACATATGAGGATTTTTGCATGTATTTGTGAAAATAGTTTAGGTGACTATTGACTTCCATTGTTGGCATTGTTAATCGAGTAGCTCCAAAGAAGACAAATTTGGACTCCAAACATGTCTTGGTGTCATTTACCCGTCCCCTACACTACAAGGCCCTGAACCGAGTACAGAGTCCACTGAGAACTCAAACTCCCAGGATCCCTCTGAAAGTCATGTGACAATCACACCACACCGCTCCACCAATCATCTCCGCTCCAGATCGCCAGAGTTCTGATTACAGACAGCTGTTTCTCATTAACCACCTGCTTTAAAGCTCAGTCTTTCCATTGCACCTTTCGAAGTACGTGCTTACTAAGCCTTCTACGTTTCTGTTTAGCTACTTTGTCTATGACCCGTTTTATTGTTTGGTTTCTCCTGCCGATATTTGACCTTGCTTCCCGTTTTCGACTTCGCCTTAGCTCCGCCCTTTTGTTTTTGTCTGCTCTGTTTGGTTTTGACCTCCGCTCGTCTAACTTCCGTGTTTTGGCCTAACCCCTTTTGTAGTAAACACTTTGCTCCATTTTACCTGCGCCTACCTGTTCTATACAGAAACCTCACACTTGGCTAATCAGGTGTTTTAATTGTAAGTAAAAAATGATGCACATCTTATTTTTACTGATCTATTCCTTTAACATGTTTTCCATTTTTAGAAATCTCTTTGTGTAGGCTAGTGTAGGTCTAGTCTCTACAGTACTCCATTGTGGCAGTAGGGCTTTGTTTTTTTTTCCTCACAGTGAGCTGTGATGAACAATGAATGCCCAAAGTGTCCACTGCTGTTTTCGTAGTTGTGACAGGACAGGACACGGAGCCATCTGCCACCATAAACTGAACAAAAGAGCTCAGCACTAGCTGGAGAAGCTTAATTCTGCCACTTATAATAAGATTACGAATCTCATTCCTCTGAACATAAGCAGGTTAAGACTCCTGAAGATGCAATCGCAGGTCGTTCAGCACGTCATTTCTGTCCTGCTGTTTTTTTCGCCTCCTCAGTCTTGCATTTGCTCACGTTAGATGGCTGCACAATTTTATTTTTTATTTTTTCTCCATATTGCTTGCTCACCCAAGAGACAGTGAGGCTGCATGCGGTGGATTAGCATAATCGAGTGTGGCATGGATTATTTAGAGATCTGCAGGATACACCTGCTAAAGAGGGGGAAATAATTGTCCTTTATGTTGGTGGATATTAAACAAACAGCGTAAATTGCTGCTCCACTGTGGCCCACTCAGTAAAAGTGTAGAACAACATGAGTCATTCAGGTTAAAGTCCCATAGGTGTCCCAGAGGACGTGCATCTTCTTAAAATGCTGTGGTTTAAACTCGGATCATTAGTGGGCATTTTTGATAATTGCTACATGCCATGCGTTTATTTACAGGTGCAAATTTCTAAGCACCTTTTAATGAGCGAGAAAACAACACAGACATGAACCTAAATATTAAGCAGTAGTATTAAATATTAGAAAATGAATTCTAATGCAGTTTTTTGAGTGACTGAGTTCTGAGTATGGTGTGGTGATGGCATTTCCCGTTTCCCACATTTACTTTCATCACCGATGCATACAAAGCCAAGACAAAGAACTGTAAAATCCAGAAATGATCACGCTTGTTGTCCTACAGCAGGCAGATTATGGGCAAGTCATGCCTAGTGTCTGAGGTGATTGATCGCTGATGCTTCGGGAGATGTTTTGCCCCTCGTTGTCCAAAGGCTCTTAATAAGATGAATGCCATAATGAATTCCACCCAGTGCATCATATCTCTTGTGCAGGAATTTGTGTTTTGTCATTTTGGCAGCCTATAGCCAATAAAATGTCCCCTGCTTGCCTATTTCCTGTTAAAGCTTAGTAATCATTCAAAAACCTGTCATTTTTTATTCCCTCTTAACAGGGTAGTGCTTAATCTCCTACATAAAATATCTCAACAGTTGTGGAAATGTTACTGGGGAAATTAAAAACTGTTAAAAGGAAATTCTTACCTCGTTTTGATTTATTTTTATTGGCTTTATCTTTACAGCAGCACCCAAGCCAGACTGGGTAGGGATAGAGGCATGTGTCTGCTACAGCGCTGTCGAAAATTATTAGAGTTCACATATTTGTTTATCGGATGATTTCTGCTTGTTCAGCACCACGAGGAAATGTTACTGTTAGAGACGTCCCGAGAGCTGATCCAGGCGTATTTTAATGGATCAGGGAACGGCTGTATAAAAGAGGAATCCCACTGATCGTTCAACATTGTAAATAATTAATTATTAAGATGTAAACAAAGTCATTGAGAGTGGTTTGACGTGAAATGCACTGTTCTAGATATACTTGCAGGGTCAGAATTTCTCACAATGGTGGTGATATACTATTAAAAACAGATGTACTGTCCAGGTACATTTTTGTTAGTCAAGGTACAAACAAACGTAGTTGTACCCTCAGAGGTATAACAATGGACTTCAGGTCCACAGTCCAAAGGTTTTTCCAAAGGGAAAGGTGTCTTTATCTCTTGGTACCTTTTTCATCACCTAATGTTTTAGAACAGAATATTAAAATAAAAAGGTTGGAGTCGATACAGCTTAAAAAATATAGCACTGTGTTTAATTTTGTGTGTGACTCCAAATCCAGGCCTCTATTGGTTAATAAATTTGATTTCCATTGTATAGCATTGTATATACACACACTGCTCAAAAAAAATAAAGGGAACACTCAAATAACACATCCTAGATCTGAATGAATGAAATTCTCATTGAATAATTTGTTCTGTAAAAAGTTGAATGTGCTGACAACAAAATCACACAAAAATCAATAGAAATCAAATTTATTAACCAATGGAGGCCTGGATTTGGAATTAAAGTGGAAAAACACACGACAGGCTGATCCAACTTTGATGTGATGTCCTTAAAACAAGTCAAAATGAGGCTCAGTGTTGTGTGTGGCCTCCACATGCCTGTACGACCTCCCTACAACGCCTGGGCAGCTCCTGATGAGGTGGCAGATGGTCTCTTGAGGGATCTCCTCCCAGACCTGGACTAAAGCATCCGCCAACTCCTGGACAGTCTGTGGTGAAACGTGGCGTTGGTGGATGGAGCGAGACATGATGTCCCAGATGTGCTCAATCGGATTCAGGTCTGGGGAACGGGCGGGCCGGTCCATAGCTTCAATGCCTTCATCTTGCAGGAACTGCTGACACACTCCAGCCACATGAGGTCTAGCATTGTCCTGCATTAGGAGGAACCCAGGGCCAACCGCACCAGCATATGGTCTCACAAGGGATCTGAGGATCTCAACTCTGTACCTAATGGCAGTCAGGCTACCTCTGGCGAGCACATGGAGGGCTGTGCAGCCCTCCAAAGAAATGCCACCCCACACCATTACTGACCCACTGCCAAACCGGTCATGCTGAAGGATCTTGCGGGCAGCAGATCGCTCTCCACGGCGTCTCCAGACTCTGTCACGTCTGTCACATGTGCTCAGTGTGAACTTGCTTTCATCTGTGAAGATCACAGGGCGCCAGTGGTGAATTTGCCAATCCTGGTGTTCTCTGGCAAATGCCAAGCGTCCTGCACGGTGTTGGGCTGTGAGCACAACCCCCATCTGTGGACGTCGGGCCCTCATACCATCCTCATGGAGTCGGTTTCTAACCATTTGTGCAGACACATGCACATTTGTGGCCTGCTGGAGGTCATTTTGCAGGGCTCTGGCAGTGCTCCTCCTGTTCCTCCTTGCACAAAGGCGGAGGTAGCGGTCCTGCTGCTGGGTTGTTGCCCTCCTACAGCCTCCTCCACGTCTCCTAGTGTACTGGCCTGTCTCCTGGTAGCGCCTCCAGCCTCTGGACACTACGCTGACAGACACAGCAAACCTTCTTGCCACAGCTCGCATTGATGTGCCATCCTGGATGAGCTGCACTACCTGAGCCACTTGTGTGGGTTGTAGAGTCCGTCTCCTGCTACCACGAGTGTGAAAACACCACCAACATTCAAAAGTGACCAAAACATCAGCCAGAAAGCAGAAAGGTACTGAGAAGTGGTCTGTGGTCCCCACCTGCAGAACCACTCCTTTATTGAGTGTGTCTTGCTAATTGCCAATAATTTCCACCTGTTTTCTGTTCCATTTGCACAACAGCTGTGAAATTGATTGTCAGTGTTGCTTCCTAAGTGGACAGTTTGATTTCACAGAAGTTTGATTTACTTGGAGTTATATTGTGTTGTTTAAGTGTTCCCTTTATTTTTTTGAGCAGTGTGTGTATATATATTAGATAGATAGATAGATAGATAGATAGATAGATAGATAGATAGATAGATATCATTATTAATTAATATTCTATAAGTTTTGTTTATTCAAATATTAAGTTCTCTACTATTTTATGTTTTCTAACTAAAGGTACAGAAGATGTGCCCCTGACCATATCACCCCTCTAACAGTTTCATACGGTTTTTTTCTGAAAGTGTAGGAACCAGACATCCAAAGGGTTTAATGCATTTAAAATGAAAGGCTGCTGCATGTCATGATTATGAATATATAAGAATAAATATTCACATTCTGTGATAAATGTGAAGAGAAATCTGTTTTCTCTGATTTTATCACGGTGTTGTTATTATTATTGATTTACCATTACATATAAAGCTCAGAAGACAAGTGAAGATTCATTGGCTGTTTGGAATAGTAAACAAAGTGGATGTAAGTGTTCAGTGTAGACATCTCATGGTTCCTATTACCGCCACTCTCTATAACGAGCCATTTCACATCAGGCCACTCAATGAATAATCGTGGCAGAGATTTGGAAAGATTAGTGGAATTCCTTCTGTATGCTCATCTTGCTCCAGTCTTTTTTTTTTCCCCCCACACGGATGTTACCAAGCTTCATCGTGGAAGTATTCTGGTTTATCAGCCATGCTTTGCTGCTTCTAGTATAACATCACGGTTCCCAGCTATTTGAAGTTGTAGTATATTCACCATGATATAAGTAGTTATTTGACAGAAGCAAAAACAAATCTTGGAATTTTGTCTCTGTGTTTGCACACTGTGAAATTAGACCTCTGCAATTAACCCATCCGTGCAGTGAAACACCCACATACATGCACGCTAGTGAACACACACACTGGGGGGGTACTGAGCACACTTGCCCAGAGCAGTGGGCAGCCCTATCCACAGCACCCAGGGAGCAATTGGGGGTTAGGTGCCTTGCTCAAGGGCAGTTCATGGACTGTCAGCCAGCCAAGAGGATCGAACCGGCAACCTTCCGGTTACAGGGCTGGTTCCCCAACCTCCAGTCCACCCGAGTAGGTGCCCCAAAATCTTGAAAACTAGATGGGTAGATAGGTAACGTCATAGAATCTATGATTTTAATAATGTACTTCACAGCGGGGATTAGATGTTTTCCTCTCTGGCCATCCCTTCTTACTTTATATGCCACATCTGCCTCTTATTTTTAGACTTGGTGACTTGAAGATGGAGTCAGCACCTGTAGTCCTTCAGCTGTGAAGAAACTTTGGACTCTCAAACTGTCTTTCTCACTGTGCGTGGGCCAAAAGCACACCTGGCAGGATTATCTCCTCCCTGGCTATTTTGAACATGTTAATTATTGCCTTCACGATGGAACATTGTCTCTTTAAGTGTTGCTGCTTTTTAATCACAAATTCCTGACAGAGGAAGATCGGCTGCCTCTTCTCATTTTTGGGTTTTGACAAGTTTGCTGTTTCATATTCTTAAACCACCGTAAGATTAATTTTTAAGAGATGAGCTGTGAACAGGAAGCTGCTTCTATTTGATACCTTGTTCAGAATATTTTATTACTGATTTTGAGTAAAAATATATAAAATATTAATTTTATTCTTGTTTTTTTTTCTCTAATCACCTTTAGGCTACCTAGACTGAGTGTTAATTGTTTTGCTGTGTGCAGTTTTTTGCCTGAGTTCTGCTTGAACTACTTGAAATGCAAACCAAATCATGAGCACGATCAAAGCATAAGATCAAGCATTTCAATTTAAGCCTCCAGTTCTAGGATTATAGTTACTTCTGAACTGCTGGCAGCTCAGTGGCATGACACATTTGATAAACAAGACATAGTTGACTTGATTAATAGCTTTGATATTTCACCAATTTCACTATTTTATGAGAAACATCGTCTCCCATGACTATAACTGTGAATTGATAAATTTATGTGGTACATTTCTCATCCCCTTTTATCTCGGCTTCTTGTTGATACCAAGCTTCAAAAACATGCATGGCAGTCAATATTCATGCTTTTCTCCACAATGCTTATTGAAAGCTATTATGTGTTTGCCTCTTTTGTGTGTCTTTCTTCAAAAAGGCTGAATAGAACTTCTTTCTCCGGTTTGGTTTGGGGTGTCATCCTCATTAAAAGTGCAAAATGCTCAGGCCTCAGTTTATCCCTTTTAAATGGTGGCATAATATTAAGCCTAATGAGCACTACACAATTTTGGTGGTTCATGTTTGCCATTTGCCAGTTAAACAAAAGCGTGGTGTATTTCTCACTCATGGCTCATTAACATTAACTTTGTGGCCATTCCTGTCCATCCAGCAATGGCAGAAGAGAAATCTATTTATTAGATATATTTATTGATATAAAAAATGTTAAGTAGTTTAATTCAAGATATAATTAAAAATGTAATTAAAATACTTAATATGTTTGTAATTTAAGATTAAGTGACACTTATTAGTCCCACAACAGGGAAATTTCACCTCTGCGTTTAACCCATCCGTGAAGTGAAACACTACATAGACTCTAGTGAGCACACACACTAGGGGGCAGTGAGCACACTTGCCCGGAGCGGTGGGCAGCCCAATCCGTAGTGCCCGGGGAGCAGTTGGGGGTTAGGTGTCTTGCTCAAGGACACCTCAGTCATGTGCTGTGGGCTCTGGGGATCGAACTGGCGACCTTCCGGTCACGAGGCTGGTTCCCTAACCTTCAGCCCATGACTGCCCACATAATTAATTTTTAAAAATTCAGATTCAAGGCTGAATTGAGGGACCTCCAAATCAGGCAGAAATTGCCTTTTGTGGCTGTTGTGACAAGGGCTTAAAAAGAAGTGCCACGAGATCCCCATGGCCACTTTTTCTTTTTTCAGCCAGTTTAAAGATGTTTATTATTCAGCCCTGCTGACCCACCTCCATCCTAATCAGGCTTTGATCAGTCAGCCCTGCAAAAAATGAACTTGTGTTGTCTGTCTACCTCATGACATGCTCAAAAACATCCTTCTTAAAATCACACTCCAGCCACATGAGTTCTTTCTTCCACTCAACTTTGAACTTTTGAATATTTTTTTTATAGTTGTCATTGTTATGTGATTGTTTTTTATTGTCAGCACTGCCTGTGAGAGTAAAGCTTCGGGTTGGGCAGTATAGTGGTAGTAAAGTATACCATGGTATTTAAAAATGATAACCGTATTTCAAAATTATGACGGATCAGATTTTCAACAGTCAACGCATTTGTATTTTAGAAGAGCTCACTGATAGTCTCCAGGAAAGTCTGGTGGACAACCAGGAAAGACTGGAGGATGGCAGGAAAGACCACACCAGGAGTGGGCGGTTCATCTCCCTACCCACTAGCTCCCCACAAGGAGAACCTCTTCTGACTACTAAGCCAAATAAGAAAAGACAACCCGAAAGCCCTCCAAGAGGCGGGATGGAAGAAGGGCCTAAATTGACGGATTACATGATAACAAACGGAAAGGACAATCACAATGAGAAGATTCTCCGGGAGTGCACTTGCAGGTGGCAGAAGGTAACGTCACTCAGAGGGCTGCATATTCATCAGGGGAAGATGAAGTGTGGGAGGATGCCCAACCAGCATGACCGCACTGCTTCGGCAGGTTAGACAGCAGGGATGAGAAGCCAGGTTTCAAACCACAGTGCAGCAGGACCCAGCAGTGCTGAGCGGGCAACCTCAGCAGAGGTAGTGGAAAGGATGGAGGCAACCCCTGAGAGTGTGTTGCACCCCTGAGAGTTGCACAACCAGTAAGCCAGTGCAAGCAAACAGGAAGGCGCATCAATGATCAATGATCAAAGGGAAAAAGCCAGGAGGTGTGGCGTAGTCTCGACGAACATCTGAGCATAGTGCTGGAGCATTCTTTGCGAGGCACGGTGGAGCATAAACTAACCGCTCTGAGCAACATCCTATACGAGGAGTCACTACATGGACGCAGCCAGAGACCCACCACTTGTCTCACCAGGTTATGTCCCACATCCGGACCTCCCAAAGACCCCGCTCGTTACCTCTCCACCCAGTCTGTGGGAAATCAGAGAGGCCCTCTAGAAGGCAAGATCAGGCTCTGCACCAGGACCTAACGATCTTCCTTACAAGCTGTATAAGAACTGTCCACAGGTGATGAAGATTGTATGGAACCTCATGATTGTTGTGTGGAAGAAAAAGTCCATCCCAGCTGAGTGGCAAGAGGCTGTTGGAATCTTCATTCCCAAGGAGCAGAATTCCACCACCATCAGCCAGTTCAGGAGCATTGCACTGCTGAACGTGGAAGGAAAAGTCTTCTTCACAGTCTTGGCAAACGGCTGTGCTCCCAGGCTTTCGGGGATGTATTGAACATGCATCCATGATCTGGGAACAGATACAACGCGCAAAGAGGGAGAAGAGCGACCTTCACGTAGTGTGGCTTGACATGGCGAATGCATACGGCTCTGTCCCACAAAAGCTGGTCGAGTTTGCATCAGAATTTTTCCACATTCCAGCTTGCATCGTCACCATCATAGCCAAGTACTTCACCAACCTGCACATGAGCTTCGCAGTGGATGGCTCGATGAACTGACACAGTGGGCACGGATGAAGATAAAACCTTCGAAGTCCCGGAGCCTCTCAATCAGAAAAGGGGTGAGGGATGACAGAATGGTGTTTTCAGCAGGAGGAGAGAAGATACCGCTGCTGGCAGAGCAACCCATCTGAAGCCTCGGGAGGGAGTATACGTCTGAGCTCTCGGATAGGCAGATGGGGAGGATGATACAGAAGCAGCTGAGAGAGGGGCTTACGAAGATCAACAGCAGCCAGCTCCCTGGAAAGCTAAAGCTGTGGTGCTATCAGTTCACACTCTTCCAGTAGGTGATGTGACCACTGAAGGTGTGCGAGATTCCCTTCTCCATGGCCAGCAAGATGGATGTTTCTCTGATGCAGGCCTCTTCGGCAAGAATATGCTGCAGCTCCTTCTGAAGTCCATAGATCTTGGCTATTAACGGGCGAAAACCCGTCTTGTACTCGAGCTAACGGAGTGAAAGGTGCTGGAGTGACCATCTGCACAGGGCGCAAGTGGAGGGCCCAGGAAGTGGGCCAAGCCATCAGCAGGCTGCAACATAAGGAGGTCCTGAGAAGAGCCCAAGTCAGCTGGGCAGGGCTGGGCTGGGGAGAGCCTGTGCAGTTCTGGACTAAAGCCACAAGGGAGCAGAGGAAGACCATGGTCGTGGAAGATGTCTCGCAAGTGGAGCGGGACAGCTACCTCGTCAAGGCTGT
The DNA here is from genome assembly GCF_015220715.1 of Pygocentrus nattereri. Lineage (NCBI taxonomy): Eukaryota > Metazoa > Chordata > Actinopteri > Characiformes > Serrasalmidae > Pygocentrus > Pygocentrus nattereri. Next base: position 36,951,056 of record NC_051227.1, on the reverse strand, counting down.
GTCCCAGGGCAAGCAGGGAGCATGGACCAGCTGGGAGGACACCATCAAAAGGGAAGTAACCTGGGCAGACATCTGGCAAACTCCACAGTTGCGGCTTTGGTTCCTGGTGAGAGCAGTATATGGCACCCTTCCCCGAAACCTCTCCCGATGGTTTGGAAGCGAGGAAAAGTGCCCCCTGTGCAGCAAAGTCAACGTAGGCCTCCAACACATTCTATCTGGATGCAGCATTGCTCTGATGTAGGGTCGCCTAAGATGGCAGCACAATCAGGTGCTAAGGAAGTTGGCAGAGCAGCTGGAGGGATGCAGGGTCAGGGCTAACAACTCCCCAGATCCCCCTCGTCCAAACATCCCTTTTGTCAGACCAGGAGATGGAGCGCAGAAGACAGTGGCGGAAAGACACACATGTCTGCTTACTCCTGGAAAGAAATTGGAAATGCGTGCTGACCTGGGCACTCAGCTTGTCTTCCCAACCGAGATCACACAGACAACTTTAAGACTGGATATTGTGATGTAATTCAGGTCCTTGGTTGGTTGCTTGGTGGTTGGTTGGTTGCAGCTGACCCTGGAGGAGTCAAGTGCACTGGAGGAGGTGTTGCAGGCAGAGATGCCAAGCAGATACAACATCATCTGTATATCGAAACGGTGGTGCTGATGGAATGAGGGAAAACTTAGAGCAAGGAAAACATGGTAGCGGTTCAGTGATGGCAAAGAGCATCACACAACAAGCTGTTTCTGCTTTCACTCTAACACCAGTCTCTTTGTGCTCTCAATGGGTGTCATTTTAGCTTCAGGTACTGAAACCAAACCTGTGCTATGCTGTGTGGCATGTTTGGCCTGCTAACTAAGCGATCGTTAGCTTAGCAATAGCCAGGTGCAGAATGCTCAGTGCTGATGACAGTTTGGGAATTTAGTGTAGTCTCATCTTCAGAGTCTGACTGAATTGGCTGTCGGTTAGATGTGAGCTTGAAAGCATCCATTTTCTGTTTGTAGCAAAGTAAAAACATTCAAATGGCTTGAGCGTCTCCTACAGCTGTCAAACTTGTTGCTTAGCAACGACGTCTTAGTGGAGTGATATAGTGTTTGTGAAAATCCCGTGAGGTTATGGAGAAATAACAGCACAGTTAGAACGCTTCTCAGCCAATCAGCTTGTGTGTCCGGAACTAGCTACTGTATAATTGCTGTTAGCTGCCACTGTGGAATTTTGACGTTACAGTTGGTGAATCTGGTCTGATGCAAGTCCAACCAAGCAAGCGTTCGGTCTTGAGTGTGAGAGTGAAAAGTTGTTGTATTGCTATTAATGGTGGATATTTGTCAATGTGTGTAAGTTCAACTGGTCTGGTGGTTTGCTGAGAGAGGAAAAAAATGCAAAAACAAAACCTTTCAATGCAAGTGGCCACTTATCGCCACAGGCTTGATACTTTAAGTGGTCAAAATGCATCAATACAAAATGCAAGCCTAAATCTAATGAACTGCATTCATCAATTCATGTAATTTATTGCATTTTAAGTAAATACAGAATATTGAATACACACACATTTTCTAAGCCGCTTCTCCCTCAGGGTCGTGGGGGGGTGCTGGAACCTATCCCAGCGGCCATCAGGCAGAAGGCAGGATACACTCTGGACAGGTCGCCAGTCCATCGCAGGGCAGACATACACAATCACTCACACCTAGGGGCGATGTAGCATGTCCAGTTGGCCTGCCTACCCACTGCACCACCCCTAAATATTGAATAGTGTAGTAAAATAAACACAAACACCCTTGACTTCTAAGGGGAATTAAAGTCTAGCATATTAAGTCAGTGGAGCTGGCTGGTGCTTGTCAGTGGTGTGCCTCAGCTGTGCTAGATATGTCATGTTATGGTATCTCTCCCTCAGCAGTTGATTGTAATACTATGACAACTGCCTGACACAGGCTTAGATTATATCGCTATTGAGCTGGAACATGTAGTCCCATATACTGTCTGATAAGATTTCTTGATTGTAGTAAAATTCCCCAAAAATATAGGCTGAAGATGAATATAAGCAAAGCGCAGGGTAAGGGAATTTTCCATCTGCTAGATTTTTATTTCCTTTCATTGTAGATCATTTTGCTTGTTGAGATATTGTTTTTAGCAGTGTGCTTGTGATTGGTAATTCTGGTTGCTGCTCCACCATTGGGCAGAGTTTCTCAGCAAGTGGTTTATTAGTTTCATTGCAGGTGTCAGTGAACAAGCCAGATTTCACTATGTGGGCGGAGTTGCTGTTCTTAGTCATCGTGCTCAGGAGCCTGTGACATGGATTACAAGCGCTTTCCACTGTCAGGCTGAAGATGTCCTGCAGCTTTATGAAAACAATCAGCACTGACAGATCAGATTTTACTTGTTGGGGTAGGGAAATGCTCCGAAACCTTACATAACAAATCCTTATGTCCTTATTTGTCTCAGGGCTTTGTATGATTCAATAGAACTGAAAAGGGAATGAACAGAGTGAGTAAGCTCTCACAGTACACAAAAGCAGGAGGGCAATAAAGTCGTTCTTCTTTAAGGGAATTGCCCTTTCTGAGAGGTCAGAAGAGTGGTTACAGGAATGGATTCGGCACAGATTTTTATTACATTTTGAGTCAGTAGTTTCATTTCTGCATCCTACTGTGGTGAGCAAATTGGATTTTATCAACATAAGCTGCCAATTGTATATGATGTCTTTGAACATGTGCAGAAAAATCGGTGAAATCATCCCTGTGCGATTAAACCGTGTGAAGCAAAAAAGCCCAAAGGAAATATCAAGTCGAAAGCCTCCAGTAATGTACTGCATACAGTGGCTACACAAATGGCAGCGCAGAATCCTCTCACTGTCAAGCCTGTGTCTCTGTGGATTTGGATCAGCAGTTTTTCTCTAGTTGATCCCTTCCCCTTCTCATGTCCCCAGCGCTCAGTTCCCATTCCCTCTCTCCAGACAGAATGTGCCAGCTGAATGGCTGCGCTGAGAGCCGTCTCTCAGTGCCAGAGCTTTGGGTTAGCCCTGACAGCTTGTGCTTGACTGGTCGTTATCACTTTTTGTTACACGAATCGGCACAGAGCTTCATTTTCCAGCGATGGTTAGAAATTCTTCCCCTTGTAATATTTTTTCTTGATTTCTTTCCTCCCCGCTGGCCCGTGGGCTTGAAGTCTGTGGAAGTGAACTGAATTTCAGCCGTTTCAAACTGAATATCTGTTTCTTTTAATCTTGTGCATTGCTGATAAGACTAAAACATTCAAAATATCATGGTTGCCGCAGGTAAAAAACGCAAGTAAATTACATGGCCGAAGGCAATATAGGACTTCAGTATAGCACTTCTTCAATACAAAATAAATCAAAAGATTGATTAAAAGTAGGTGTTTGTTTATTTAGCCTCACTCTCTCTGCGGTGCTCTTGCTCGCTCTCTCTCTCTCTCTCTCTCTCACTCTCACTCTCACCCTCCCTCAGAGAACACCTACACTGGTTTATGCCTCACGCATGGCCGAGATCAGTATCAGTAAACAAAACATTATAACGTTAAAGCTATCCTGGCATTAACCCAAATATCCAGTTATGAAAAAAATACAATGAAATATATTGCAGATTTCTTTTGTCTAATGTAAGGGCATCTATACCGGGGGTGTGCAGCCTTATTTGCAAAAGGCTGTTGTGGCTGTGAATATCTATTCCAACCAAGCTGGAGCACACCTGATTCTATTGATTAAAGCAGTTGCTATCAGTCTTGCAACTGATCAACCTGCAGCCACGTCAGCCTTTTGTGGTAGGCTCATGCCCTGTCCACACGTCTCCAGACATTTATAAAGCGTTTTCAGAAAAACAAGCAGCGTTCTCGGAAATCTGTCTGTCCACGCTGGAATGCAAAAATAACTAAGTGTTCACACGAGCGTGCCAGACCATATGATTTGATGTAAGAAGAATATATTAAGCATACGTGCAAAGTTAAAGCAGATTTGGCCAGCAAACCACAATAATTTACCATTTCACACAGATTCAAATTTCAGAAGATCTCTGCCAGAAAATAAAATCTTAAAAAGTCAAGCAAACCTGCTGCTTACTGCCTTTGGGTTGTTTATATTGCCTTTGCTTTGCTTTTGCTGTTTCTGTCTTTGAGAGGCACACACAGTTCTGATCTTGCCTTTGGTTGACGACCAATTAACTGATGGTTAATTGACTTTGGTTAACGAGAATCAAGTCATATATCTTTAAAATCATTGAGGTGTATTTTAATATTTTCAGTCGAGTTGACGTCCCATTTGGATGAACTGAGTGCAGTACATTCTAAGGTTTAATAACAAAAAATGTATTTAAATTTACCGTCATAGACATGTTATTGCAACCGAATTTGCCAAGCGCAAAGAAGCAACACATTTGTCAGCTATATTTCACACACAGTTCTGCATACTTGATAATGGAAGACCGTAACAGCCATGTGTTTGCATTGTGATGTCGGCGTTTTCAGCCAGCTGTGTTTCGCCCATCCGCACTAATGCCAGAGTTTTCTACAATCTGCACCCCGGAGAGCGTTTTTCAAAAACCTGAGTTTTCAGTGACTGGAAATGCTGTTTTCATGTGGACGGGAGGCCAGAACACGGACAAAAGGCTGCATTTTCAAAAATGGATGGGGCCAAACTGTTGCCTGCGGTACAATTCTGAGCTATGTTTCCAAAACATAATGCATTTTATAATATGATGAATGGACTGGAGCAAAATAAAAAGCTTTGTGATTTTTGTTTTTTCTTCCACTCACACAGCTGGCTTTGTACTAGTCTGTGCAGAGATTGTTCACATTGATTGGGCACATTGAACTATTGGTTAATCTAAATTGCATTCAGTGTGTGTGTGTGTTGGGAAGTTGTTTATGCAGGTGCACATTACAAAATGTGAATATGTAATTGACTTGGAGAGGTGAGGTGTCAGGAGGTGTGTGTGTGTATCCTGAATGACCTGCGTATGGTACATTCAGGGTGGGTTCTAGGGCTGCTCAGTAAGTCATTTTTATCATTGTCTGCATGTGATTTAGCAGCCTAATGAATGTTTCTCTGTGCTGGGATTAAAGCCTGCTGATCTATGTGGGAAACAAGTAACTTAACCATTAGGCTAAACATCCAATTACAAAACACGCGTGCACAGTCTGTAAAAACACTTCAAACATCATGACTGTTCTCACATCCAGTTATATCTTACTGTCACAACAAACATATTTAATAACTTAACAAAAATGAATAAGGAAAAAAAGGCTGCATTTTTTGATAGTGCATTGATATAAAGCTCAGACTGGGCAGCTCAAACTGATCCCTAAAACTGAATAGAGATTGTCAACTGTTGAAATACGTCTTGATTTGAAACTTGCTTTGGTTCAAATTCTGATTAGAAGGAGACCAGCCAGACGTTGATTAAATTACTTTGTACGACTGGCCTCATTTTTGAAGTCAAGACAGCTTGTAAGAGCGTACTTTCTCAGGCTGAGGAGTGATCAATAGAGCAGTGGAATTAGATTCAGGATGAGTCACCGAGAAAAGGCCATACATCCATTAGACAGAGGGGATTGTTCTGAAAGAAAGGGGATATCCTGAAGCTGTAATGGTTTCACTGCTGCTTTTCCAGGTTGTTTCATTGTTTATTCAGATCACTGTCTTGCATCTAAATGATCCAGTAGTGCCAAACCCACCAAATTCCTTGGCTTTCTGCAATGTGAGGAAACATGGAAGTCTTTGAGAATGTTGGCACTGGAAACTCTCACTTTTGTACAGTGTTTGAAGATTTAGTTAGATGTTGCCTTGCTAGAGCACAGCTCGATGAAATAACAGGTGCGTAAAAGCTTCCCGAGCTCTGAGTTGAAAACCATCACTCTATTTTCCTGGAAGGCTGTACGTCTATCTAGAGTTGGTGGGGGGGGGTTAGTACTACATCTTCTTGCTTAACTTCTAGAGAACTTTACTCAACTGTAAGCAAATAAATGATTGTTTTCCATCATTACTACAACATGTAGAACATGCAGCAATATGGAAGTATCCTATGATGGTGGGAAATATGGCTTTATCTTTTCGTCAGTGTACTTTGGCCCCATCAAGCTGAGAACTTTCTAAATCATCTCCTAACATCTCTCCAGTCTAGAGGCCAGTGAACTCCCTAAAGTATACCGCAGCTCTCATAGTGAGATGGAAGGATTATGCCAAGCACCTGCGTTAGAAATCGGATCTAATTGTTGGCCTTTGACCCAGACCCACGATATGAATTCAGTTATAGAAATGCAACCTGAGCTCCACTAATGTAGTGCAGACTACCGACGCAGCCCAGCTAGCGAGTGAGAAAGGGTTGAGCTCTCTTATTGAAGCTCACTAAGTGTCTCATTCTATCTGCCTGTTCTGTTCTCTGCTATCTTCCACTTAAATATATTCTCATTAGAGGCAGGGGAAACGAATTACTGTCTGGCCTCTCCAACCCTGGAGAGCTTTTGTTAAGGTAAGCGAAGCCCAGGCGGGTGCTGATGGATTTTCAGAGTAAAATTGCCTAAAAATGGTCGAATTTGGCCAGCCGCTCACCAAGGGAGCTGATGGTTCAGAATGGCATGTTAGAGGGAAATAGGTGGGTGTCTTGTCTTGAAACATGCCCTGGTGCTCTGTTTCTGACTGTCAGTCCAGCTTGTGAAATGGTGTGATTCAGTGAGGTATCGTTCCATGTCTCCGTGTCATTTTGAAGCTGCAGATTGTTCCATTTTTCTTTTCTTTGTCTTGTCTGTGAGGGTTTGCAACATGACAATACATTATCGTTATAGTGATCCACTGCATTACAGTTCACTGTTCTGAGTAAATGATGGGTGTCATAAAAAGCCCAGGTTTAGATAAATTACAGAGTCACAACAACTAGTGTGGTAACTACATAAATTGCATAGTGTTTATTCATATAATTTTACCATTTGTATGTTTTTCCTTACTGGTCCTGCTTAAAGATGCTCATTTTTGCCACTTGAACAGTGTTCGTAGATCTTTATTGCATGTTTTGCTTGTGTATGTCTTACTGGTTCGCAAATCTTAAATGCACAGTGATGGATATCATGCACTGAACATGTCTTCGAATATCGTGATATTCCTTTTTCAAACTATCATCCACCCTTGTGTTGTCAGAAAGTGTCAGAAACCAATTTTTAGTGTCAAAACGTTGTAGCACTTTACTGTAGGGCAGTGTTCATTAAGCTACTTGGCACCTACATAAGCCCTTCATGACAGCTGACATAGACCTCCATTCAGGAAACTACTGTATAACAACAAAAGCAGTGATTTGGGCGCAGTTGAGTCAGATTCAGTGCGTGAAAATAAGCGCATGTGCATGAGAACCTTATTTACATAGAATTTACAACAGACACGCCCCCACCCACCCACTCCCTCCCATATCTGGAGTATATTTACATAACCACCACTCTAATTCAGCTAATATTAAGCTAATATTCATCCTCATAGGCAGAGTTTGGGGTTGAGCAGGAGGTGCACAGCCCCCTCTACTGGCCAGAGGTTAAATAGCATTGTATTGTTACAATTACAATGATCGAGAAGAATAAAATCATTTTTAATGTATCATAGCGTATTGCAACAGTCTTTAAATGTAACATATAACGTGGTCTCACAGCATTTGAGCGGTAAAATATAAACCCCAAGTACTTTACAACTCCCTTCACAAGCATTGCCATGCCTTTAATATTAATCCTTATTTTCTATTTTTGCGTTCATTGATACTATTGAGAATAATTTCGATTAGTTTACTGCAAATCAGGCATTTTAAAAATGTTACACTCTATTTTACATACCAGACGTAAGTGTGATCGTACAGATGCAGCAAAGGTGAAAGTGATGAGTAATAAAAATTATTATTGATTTACGCACGACTGTTATTCGTCAATTTAATCTGGCATCTTTTGGAATAAGCCTTAATGTATAGATTCCCAGCAGTAGTGACTGACGTGAAAATCAGTCTTGGATGAAATGAAGTTGTTAGATGGCAGCATGTGACACCTCTGAAGCTTGCAGTATATTAAGGATAAAATGTGGTTAAATATTCATGCTTACTTCAATTCATTAACCATAAATGAGCACGTCTACAGCAGGGAGTTGTGAAGTAATTGGCTGTGGGTTATGCTCAGGCACTTTGCCTATGCTCGCTGCCTCTGTTCACAGTGGGCTGTTCCAGCACTGTGGCCCTATATCCTATTCACACGGACTTTTACGAGCGGAGAGGGACCGAGGGAAAGGGAGGGGGTTTCCATGGAAACGGTTAGTGGGGACCATCACTGTGGTTGTTCCATGATCGGCAAGCAAATGCAAACCGCGTTAACAGGCACTGGCAGCTCAACAGTGCAGATTGGTCCCCATATGCAGCTGGCGGAGTCTGTTACGTAATGACATGTTGTTTGATGTCCCTTGTGTGAAAACAGTGAAGGATGCGTCATTCCGGGTACTATTTTAAGTTTTCACTTCCAGTTGTCACGATACCAGAATTTTGAGCTCAGTACAGATACTAAGGGTGTACTGATGTTTTGCTTTATATTTGGTGCCTGTCGCAATTTGCTAAATAGGCTCTGTGGTGATTTAGGGCCTATAAAAAGATCAATGGGGCTTACGCTTCTCTCTTGTGCATTTGCCACATCACATATGCATTTATAGGAGTTTCCCACTCAAAGTGCACAATAGATTACAATTTCTCTAATTTACCAAGGCTGATGGTAAATAATTACTCTGTTTTTTAACATCTGAAAAAGCTTGCTTTATTTTCAGCGCTGCCGTGGTTTGTGCTGGGAGAGAAAAGAGAGTTTTTCAAACATATTTATTTTTCATAGATAGATAGATAGATAGATAGATAGATAGATAGATTCAACTTTATTGTCATTACTCAGTACAAGTATATGGCAACGAAATGCAGTTAGCATCTACCAGAAGTGCAAATAGTAGCAATAGTGCAAAAAGAGACTGTGCAATAGTGCAACATTACAGTATATAGAATAAATTACTATTATAGATATGCAAAAATAGATTCTAGGTGTGTAGATATATACATGAACATGTTGGAGATGGACACCGTATTGAATGACTGTTGCGATGTGTTGTTTACATGGCAGTAGAATGTTAAATTTGTGCGATGGTAATAATAATGAATAAAGCAACAGCTCTGATTGGTGAGTGTAGTATGAAAGGCAGTGTTCATAGTCCGCTGTGTGCAGTATGAGTGGTAGTGTTATCAGTGAGGTGTGGAGTTCAGCAGAGTGATTGTGGAGGGAAAGAAGCTGGACCTGAGCCGACTGGTTCTGGTTCTGAGGAAAAAACCCTGGGAAATGTGTGCCATGCATGCCACATTATTCTTAATTTGAAAAAGGAAATAAAAAAAAAAATAAATAAATAAATTTTTTTTTAAAAATCCTAATATTTTGAGTAGATTTTGCAGCACAAATAAAGGAGTAGGTTTTGCACACAAAATAATTTGCCTGTTTTCTTCTCCGAACTATTTTTAGAAGTACATATTAAAACAGTGTAACTCGGTAATCTCTGCTTCACTTAAGCTGCTCCTTACTTTGTTATTCCCGCACTCATCAGACGTTCTTTGATGCACTACATAGGAGAGGTTGCACAAAGCGTATAGCTCCGGAATGACCTGGGAGCAGAAATGAAACAGATATTTCACAATATCACCTGGTTTTCAATTGAACTCAGCACAGCAGTCAAGTTCAAGCTCAGCTCATCCTGCTGGCGAAGATGATGATTTCTATTTTGGTTATAAATTAAATGAAAAAAATGACTTATTTGCTTCAGATTTCTAGCGTGTCTAATTATCTCTTATTTTCTCAAAGTAATTATGGTAACACTTTATCGTACGGCAGGTTTCATAATGCTGCACGTCAGTTACGTAAGCTTTTTATGACAGCTGACAAACGTACAAAGACTTTTATGTTTAGGAAATATGGTACATTAGAAGGGCTAATTCAGTAAGTGGCAGTGATCGTAGGTGCTGCTTTTGTCAGCTTCGTTGTAGGTGGTTTTAGTAGAAATTAGGTTGTCGTCACTTTTTGGGGTGAAATGAAACGACAGCTGACATTTCAGTGGCATTGTGTCCATTTCACAGTTCATCTCCTGTCTTAATAGTGTCTGTTTCACAGGTAGTTATTTAAGTATTATTCTGGACATTTTCATCCTAACAAAATTCCCCAAAATGGCACAAAGCAACTGAAACTGTCCTAAATGAAGTTTTAAATTAAGAGCTGAGTATTGTTTACAGGAAAGCAGTTTCTTATAGCATGACTGCCAAGAGAGAAAGGAAAAGACCGTGAAGCAGGCATTTCATTCAGAGGTACAAACTGCTCGTTTTCCTTGCGCCAAATAACATAAAGCATACATAAATCATTTCAGTGTTTTGGCATTACTGCTAGACTTCATCACATCTTACAACAAAAGTTGGAACGTTGGTCAAAATGTAAATAAAAAGAAAAAAATATGCAAATCATTTGAACCCTGTATTTAATTGAAAACTGTACAAAAACATGGATTGTCACCTCACAGCGAATAGGGCCTGGGTTCGATTCCCCGGCCGGGCGGCCAGGGTCCTCTCTGTGTGTTTGCATGTTCTCCCCATGTCTGCGTGGGTTTCCTCCGGTTTCCTCCCACAGTCCAAAGACATGCAGTCAGGCCAACTGGACGTGCTAAATTACCCCTGGGTGTGAGTGACTGTCTGTGTCTGTCCGTCTGCCCTGCGATGGACTGGCGACCTGTCCAGGGTGTATCCTGCCTACCGCCCGAAGACTGCTGAAGGGATGCTGGGGCTCCAGCATCCCCCCACGACCCTGACGGAGAAGTGGCTTAGAAAATGGATGGATGGATTGAAAAAATGTTTTTTTTCCTCCTATCTGGTGACTGGTTTTCACGCAAAAAGCACATGAGCCATGAGTCACGTGTTATTTACCAAGCTGTGTCTGTTCATTTGCATGGAAATTCTTAGTAGTGAAGCTGTTAAATTGGCCATTTCCATCAAAGTGTGGGTAGACTGACGATAATTAACATCTCTCTTAGGAAGTCTGCCTTATCGTACCTCAGTGACGTGATGGCAAAACATTCAAAACACGTGTCATTATCTGAGCACTGAGTATTTATTGCTTTGAATTTGCTTAATTAAAAAAAAAAAAACTCTTCAAACGTGAAACTAATCAAAATACATAACTTAGAAATAAAAAAAAAAATAGAAAGTAGGCATTCAGCACGTTCTGATGGGAAGATTAACAGTCAGCTGTTGCACACGCCTCAGCATAACAACGTTTTTTCCTAGCGGCACGAGGTTACTGAGTATATTCTTCACCTGTCTGTTTTATATAGTATATATAATGAGCTTGTCTCTGTCCATCTGAGTCAAATTAGCGTGTGCATTTTGACTTGCCTGTAGGCAGAGTACAGCTTAATGTAATCCTGGTAGTATTGCAAGGTAGAAAACTGATTGCTTAACACATTCTATTGAGAAAACGTTTGACTTTCAATGTATATGTTTTGTTTCGTTCATCCAGATTATGCAAGCCCCTCAGAAGCTAGATCTCAAAAGGAAAGCTTGGAGTTTACACTACACGCATACATACTGTACAAAAGCTTCAGTCAGCAAAACCTCTGCAGAGTTGGTTTAATTATCTTTTTGAGGAGCAAGCCATGGCCTCCCCAGGCTACCGATAAGCAGCTCATTATATTCTATATGCGATGGCACCACTCTAGGAGCAGCACAGCCTGTAAACACACGGAGGTAATCAGCTTAGGCTAGCCCAGGAGCTGGTGTAACGTGACAGGTGTCTTACACATACAGTAGGCGCCTGCAGCAAAAAATAACACGGCTGGTTCAGTAACTGGGGCTGCAGGAGGACAACCACTACCAGAATTCATTCAAACGCTGGGACCGCGAAGCCTCGAGTATTAATCTCTCACATTAACACCCCGAGTCTCAGAAATAGCAAACCTAAAAATAATTACAGCAAAAAAGCAACTAAAGCATCACAGCAGGCACCAAGAAGGAAAGCTACTTATTTATGCAGATCGTGACACCATTGATATTCGGCGTGATGACTGATTCCAATTAGGAGCACGAGATGTCAGTGTAGGATGGCAACCTAAAACTTTGATGTAAAACAAGAATGGATTGTTCTGAGTAGGAATAGTGGGCCAACGCCGATATCTGATGTGGAGATCCGATGGAGAGGCTGATGGAACTGACTGCATCCACCTGGAGCAGCAGAGATATGTAACGCTTACAACGTACAGCGGATGCAGATAGAGTAGCCTATTAATCTTTAACGATCTGATCTTCTGGAGTACAAGAAAAAACCCTAAATTGATTCCATTTGAAATATCAGCGAATATCTGCCAATATCACCGTCGTTCAGATACTGTCAGTTATCCTTGACTGGAAACCTTTAAAAAATTCAGTATCAATACCAATACCCTGCGATGGACTGGCGACCTGTCCAGGGTGTATCCTGCCTTCCACCCGAAGACTGCTGGGATAGGCTCCAGCACCCCCCCGCGACCCTGACGGAGAAGCGGCTTGGAAAATGGATGGATGGATGGATACCAATACCTATACATATACTTTGATGAGGATCTTTCTTCACTGCTGACATTACAAACTGGAAGTGGGGGTGGCTCAAACCGGAAAAGGAGTGTGAGGTGCAGGACGTGGGCTAACAGATAACAGACTACTAAACAGGCACTGACGTTAATGATATAAATGCAGAGTGTAATTTAGACATTCAGTCGCCAGCCTAGCTTATGGAACAAGCATGCTGATTTGCTCACGGGTGGTACTGAAATTGAGAATTGGGAATTTGGGAACAATTGACAGTTTTTCAGTACCGGGTGGTATTGAAGTAGGTACTGAATTTTGATGCCAAGCAGTGTGCATCCCTAGTTCTGAATAAATCTTGGGATCATTATATATATATCAGATATATTTCATGCAGATATCTTCCGATTCCAGTACATAAACATTCGTGAAATGTAGAGACGGGTACTAGATCCACCGGGATTAGCATCACAAACAAATGTAACACTTACTTTTAAAAATGTACAATACAGTACATTAATAAAGTGCAATAACTACGTCATCAAATATGTCCAGTGCTAATTTTTGTTTATTTATTTATTTATTTTTAAGGCAAATGTCTGCTGATAACGATTTGGATGTGTTAAGAACAACACGTCTGTCCTCAGTCAAAGACTAAGGATGTGCATCCCAACTCGTGACATTCAGATATCTGTAAGAGTTTATGAACTTACATCTGGTTACCCGCAAAGAGGGAAACACGGGAAAAACTGGACTGAAAGTGATATAGGGCTGCAGGCTTTTAGGCGACAGTGCTGGTGTTGCACAGAGAGGTATTGCAGATCCACTTAAAAACATGCTTTATTATTCGGAATGAAGTCAGTAGATTTTTGTGTTGGCTGATGCTAATGACTTAACAGCTAATAAGTGGGATGTTGCCTGCTGAAGAGGACTCACTGTCTTCTACACTGTGCATTTTGTCCTCATTGCATTTTGTCCTCATTGCATTACACTGTGCATTTTGTCCTCAGTGCATGATATGGCAACATGATGTTTGTCAGGGAAAAATTTTTTCATTCTTTCTGGACCTGGCTATCGTCAACTTAAGATGTTATCATAGTTAGTGACACAGCTGTACTATCTCTGCCTTCTCAGCCAAGTCCTTAACAACGCATCTTTGGCAACATGCTCACATTCAGGCACTTGTGTTTTGGAGTAGATAAATATAACAACATATACAAGCTTATATATTTTCTCTGTCTTCTCACAGTGAAACATAACAAATACTAGGGTAGTCATTTCAGCATTCAGATCTTAAGCAGGTTAACACATCTGTAACGAGAACAACACACACGTTTTCTAAGCCACTTCTCCCTCAGGGTCGCGGGGGGGTGCTGGAGCCTATCCCAGCGGTCATCGGGCGAAAGGCAGGATACACCCTGGACAGGTCACCAGTCCATCACAGGGCAGACAGACACACACACTCATGTCCAATTGGCCTGACTGCATGTCTTCTGACTGTGGGAGGAAACCCACACAGACACAGGGAGAACATGTAAACCCCACACAGAGAGGACCCCAGTCACCCGGCCAGGGAATCGAACCCAGGCCTTCCTCGCTGTGAGGCAGCAGTGCTACCCACCGCACCACTGATTTTGTGTTATTTTAGAATGTATTCAACACAGAATGTGTTAAACTGGGTAGCGTATACAGCATTTCCTTCATTCACACTTTGCTCTGAGAGTGTTGACTATGAAGTGCAAGCGTACAGCAAACATCACGTCTCTAATAACGTACATTTAACCTCTTCAACTCCTTGAGACCACCGGTGGTTCCAAAACGCACTTTGCCATATTCTTCGTAACTTTCATATTTCATAAGCTACATTCAGAAATTGGGTGTCATATGAGAGCTGGTACTGTCTCCTTTCCAGTCAAACAGATGAGTGATGTCATTTTAAACCCTTATAATAAAAGAAGCTGAACTCTCAAATTTTTTTTTTAATACTGAACGTCGACCCGTTTTTCCACAAATCTGGGCTATGAACTATAAACAGATGGCGTCTCTTCAGTGTTCTGCTCTGTACACATTATTTTTATAAAATAATACAAAGACTTTTGGCTTTGAGCAGTAAATTGTAAACATATAGCATAAAAATATGTGTATGATCATTAAACACATTTTCTGTTCATTTGAGGGGGGCTTTTTAAAAATAAAAGAATAAATAAGTAAAACGAATCATTATTTGATGCCGTTACTGAATAAGTTGCCTTACGATTTGACCATGGAAATTCAGATGGACAAACCAAAATATACCCTGGACAATAAGAGGTTAAACCTCCTTTCTAGCCAGTTTGGCAGTAGAGACATTGATGAGTCCCTGACATAACGTATTGTCCTTTACAGCGGCTATGAGTTATGCATATTAGGCTAAAAGTAGAGCAACTTGTGCATTTTTTAACCTTTCCAGTTGATGATCTTTTAGATATTCCAGCTCTGGCTGGAATGAGTCAGCTTGTTCCATTTGCTCATGTGGAGCACAAATGGAGGCCTGTTGCCTTGTTATTTTGAGAATCTAGCAAGTTTTAAAAATGCCACCATGCAAAAGCCCAGAAACCGAGGGGAAATGTTTTAATTTTATAGAGCGCAGCCTCTCTCTGTGGTGCGTCTGGTGCGTCATAGCCTTTTACGCTGTTCCAGGAGAGTGCCGGACATCCAGAGCATTAACATACACTGCACACCATTTAGGCTGCGCAACGTTCAGTTTCATGTTGCCAAGCAACAGGGCAGTGATGGCGGGAATGCGGCTCGCTGGGCTTCAAGCAAGCCTTTGCCTTCAAAGGAAGGCAGGTAACATGGCTTATGGCTGTTTGACGAATATCTCTGTCAAGGATTCAGAAAAGCCTAATTGGTTGACTAAACTTGCCTTTTGTTGTCCATGCAGATGCATTTTAAAGAGTTGCTGCGTTCATCTTCAAACATCTGATCCTTTCTCTGAACCTTGCTCCTGTATCCTCTCTCTCCTCTCTCTCAAAAATAGTGTCCACTTGCTGAATGTCACATGCTCGTCTGTTCGAAGTAGATCCAAAGAAAGCAATGTTTACTTTGATACACTATGAGTGTATTAAGACCTGAAACATGCCGAGAGTTTTAATGTGTGGCAAGTCAAGGTTGAGGTCTCAACCCACGTGTATGAGTTATTAAAATGCTGAATGCATTTGAACAGTGCTGATTTGTGTTTGGTATTGGTAATGGGCCCTGCCTTCACTGCGTTTTGGTCAGTCCGTGCCCTGAACGCCTCCCATTGCTCAGCGGATGGTGCGCCATGGAAATTAAGAGCACAATGTAAGCTGTGGGATGAGGATTGCTTTGTGAAAGTTCAGACCACGAAAGGAACCTTTAGAAAGACAAATGTCTACACCCAGCACAGTAATTTGATGTGCTGGTCCATCTGCAGGCACGAATGAAATGCACAGCTCTTGGTTGGATTCTTATTTCATAGTACTAGTGCTTTTGTTTGTCTCCTTTGCGATGACTAATGCTTAAACTTCTTTTTAAGTAGGTCATTCTTGCTCTTTGGGCAAACAACATACATGTACAGAGCATGTCCTGTTAATAAAAATGCCTCCAATTCATGACTGACGCATTTCGCCGAAATTCACCCCTTTTGGGGTAAGGGGCAGGGTGTCGGTCTTAATCTTGGACAGAGCTAATGTAACTATTGCCTTCACCAATTACAGATCTGATGGAGCTTCTCCTGCCCTTAAAGCTGTAACAGAGCCATTGTGCTGAGGATGACAATAGTCTCACTTACATCCTTGCAAAACATGTCCTTCGTCACATTTGAAGTTCTTTTTGAAAACTCAACATGCTCACAATCATCAAATTCGTCCTCTGGGAAGGGGTTCGAACAACAACCCAGGTTACGAAATGTTTTCATACATTGTCTGAAGTGTACGCAATGCAGTGCAGTCTTTTTAATATAATCTTCAATTTTGGTATGAAACAAATTGGACAAATGTAAAAAATATTAGTGTTCTCTGGGACTTTTGTTAACCGTTGGATGTAAGCTGCGTATTGACAGCATCTTCATGATGCATATAACAGTACAAGTGTCACAATACGATACGATGACACACGTCAGATGTACAGCAGACGTTTTTGGTCAGTGTTTACGTTAATTTGTTTTCAAACCTACAGTAGCAATGAATAAATAAATGAATGTTGAGGGGAAATCATGATGACATTTATCAAGTCTGAATTAAGTAGTGGTTACTTTGCCCTCATTTACAGTAACAGTTCAATTTAAATTCTAGCTGATTTTAAGTGGTGTGCTTTATAGCTATGTTATAATATTTAACACTGCCTCAGTTTGAGTGGAGAACACCAGGTTTTATTCTACATCAGAAAAGCACTTCTGTGTCTGTGTCTTTCAGTGTCAGTAGCGCAGTGACAGCATACGCTGCGATCACTCAGTGGTGTATGTCTTCTCAGAGTTTTTATTTGGGTGGTTGAGCTGTTGTCGATTGTCCTATAATTTTTAGAATTGAAAACGCTCAGTGCGTGCTATGTAATCTACAGCCTCTAGTCTGTGAACAATTTCAAGTAAAGCTGTTTAATTCAAAATAACACTCTGTGCACCGAGTACTGAGCAAACACACCGAGAAACTGATTCAGCAATGCTGCAAACACTGTGCACTGAAGCTGAAAGCAGGTGGTGATGTAAACGGCATGACAACCTAGTCTCTCTATAGTCTATCATACGTTGTAAAAAGTGGCTCGTCAGATCTGCCTAAAAACTACGTCATGTGGTAACAAGCAATTGAACTAGTTTTATTCAACTTAAAAATATCGTCTCCATTTACATTTACAGCATTTAGCAGACGCTCTTATCCAGAGCGACTTACAAGAAGTGCTTTGTCTGTCTAGAGAAAGTATCTTTGCTAGTTACCAATAGCTTAGAGAGAGAGACGGTCCTGAGCTCAGATACTGCTAGAAACAAAATTCACGGTAGATACCCAGTTTTTAAATAATTGTTCATTAAATGTATTTCCTGCCAGGTACCAAGAGTTTTTACTGAACTGGGAAAATCTGCTTTTAGTCACAGCACCAGCTGGAATTCACTACAGGACGCACTAAAACTCGGCTCACTGGTGTCACTCAGTCATTTTAAACTTTTAATATCAAAACACCTACAGACAGCCTGTACCTGTTTTACTTAATCATATTTATCCGTAACTTTTATTTTTGTGTTAGTTCTCCTTAGTTCTTTATCTCTTTTTATTTATTGATTTATTTCCTCTCATTTTATTTTTAATAGTTTTTTTATCATTACTTTTTTCATTTGTGATATTGTATTATGACCTTACTAATTTCTTCTCTACTTTTGATCTTAATTTCTTATCATTAAATCTCAAGTTCTATTTTTATCTACTTTTATCTTTCATTCACTGTTATTTTACATTTTCTTTTAATTTAAAATGATTAAATGTAGTTATTATTTTCTTTGTCATGTTAATCCCTGTTTTTGTAAATGCTCGGCTACATTGAAAATGAGGGTTGCCCTCAATGTACTTCCGAGTCAAAATAAAGGTTGATTGATTGATTTAGCTTGAATAAAACTAGTTAATTTACTTGTTACCAAGCAATTAATTTTTTTTAGGTTGATCTGATGAGCCAATTATTACAGTGCACAAAAAACTGTATTAACATTTATACCTTGCAGTTCTTGTAAACCGGCATATATGGACTTTGCAAATGTAGCAAATATCGACTTTTTAGTCGTTTAGCCGGCCTACATTTAGCTGGAATCTGTTTAGCTGGCCTTCGTGTCTCCACCAGCATTGGGGCGATTGTGTTTAAACTGGACTAAAGTCACACAGTGTATTCCTGGCAGGAATATACCAAGGCAGGATATTTAAACGGACTCACGACTTAGTGTCCGACTGACACGGCATCAGTAACAGGTGTGTGAGCAGAGCCTCCTTCCCTGTGTTTGTTCACTAGCACTGCTGTGTACTCTCAGATATCAGGTGATATGAGTGTTGGTATCAGGGCATTTTTATATGAGTTTGAGTGAATGAGCACGACTTCCGCCCACTTCCAGTACTTTTATTTATACGTCGCTATTTGTTACATGTTCTACTTGCACACGTACTTTATTAAAAACAAAGCTGCGATCTTTACAGCAATGTCTTTACAGAGCTGCTTTTCTAAATGAGTGTGAAGAACCTTTCTAAAGAACCTCCACGTAATGCAAATGCTCAGGGTCAACACACTTTTTCCTAAAACCGTAAATTCAATGTAAGAACCACTGAGTAACTTTTATTTTTAAGACTGCAGTAAGCCTTGAGGCAAGAAATCTTAGCAGGGAAGATCTCCATTAATCACCACACCCTCCTATATCTACTCCACTTTTCTTTTGCACATGGTGCATCAGCACTTATATGAGCGAAAATTACACTTTGCAATTGGATGATTCCCCACGTCTTTGCGACATGCAGCAGCGTTTGCGTAGGTTTTTGCAGTTGATGAGAGGGCCCAATAAGTACACCCACACAGAGAGAGACGTGCTCTTCTTAGGCTGCTGCACTCAGATTAAACCTTACCATTGTGAATCAGAGTACCGAAGCCAGGTTTCAAACAATGTACCAGAAGCATGGGCTCTAGCCTTCGTCCCTTCTTCTCCTTTAGGAACAATTTTCCATGACACACCCTAATCCAGTCTTTGAAGTCGGGTATTTCGTCTAACTTGTTTAGCCATAGTGAGAACATTCTGGGGGTTCCACACTTCTGGGATTCTGCCGTGAGCAAATCAGAAATCTTTATTAATTGTATATTAACTGAAACTGTAATTTTGTCCTCCACAAGCAAAATCGTTGACAGTTCTTGCTTTCTGTGCAGTCGCATGGCCACTGCATTAAAATGAAGCATAGCTGTTTAGCAGTTGAGTGCAGTAGTGAGCTTTAAACTTCTGATTAGGCTCAAGTGTTTAAAATTACAGGAGCTCCTGGGGTCTGACGAATCTTGAGCATTTCCGCGACCTGTGTTAATCAGAATAAATGATCGCGATTACAATATCTTAACAAAATAACCGTTTTTTTGTCAGTGGCTAGGAAGCAGTGCTCCTTATTGATTTCAATTCACCAGGTCAAATACTAATTACAGTGGGGTAATTGTGATCATGTAGGCCAATACTGTGGTACTGCACAGCCCTCACAAGAAATTGTTTTACATAAGACATGAAAAGAAACTCTTAACTACAGCAATTAGACATATGCATAGGTGTACTTTCCCATCCTGTTCTTCCTCAAGCAATCCTGAGCTGGGAGAAATGACTTGGCTCTATCCCTATCCTCCTCTGGAGTGCAGCAAGAAATGGTTCTTTCTGGGGTAACAGTGTGATGGTCAGAAATGGGTTTACATTAGGAGTGTGAAAGTGCACCTGTACATTGTGATGAATGTGTCTGAAAGAAATGCTTCGACTCGGCTTGGAGTAATAGAATTGAATTCTGTGGAGTATGATAATATTCAATGAATGTAAATGTGCTACAAATGCTAGGGATCTGATATTCATAACGCATTACCATGGTGAATTATGAACGCCACAAAATCTTTCAACACTTAATACATTTTGCTTTACGTTCATAGCGGAAAATGCTAAATGTACTATTCAGAATGTCAGTTCATGCGCTCCACTTAATACTTAACAACTGTAAATAATGTAGAATAATTATAAACGCAGTGTTTTGGGCAATTGCACAGTTTCAAATATTGATTTCAATACGAAAAATTAATAATCGATGATCCCTACTTGAGCAACTTCAGCAGACTATGCTAGTCAGTGCTTGTAGGTGCCCTGTAGATAAATCAACGAGCAGCAAACTAACAAAAGCAACAGGGCAGTGATAGTTTTCCTTCAATTTGAAACAAGAATCGGAAACATACACCGATAAGCCAAAACCTTAAGACTGCTCACAGATATAGAGAATTACATCGGTTATCTCATAATAATGGCGCATGTCAAAGCCTGGGATATATATTTTACGGTATGTGAACAGTCGGTTCTCATAGTTGATGTGAAGAACGAGAAGAATGTGTCAACACAGTGCATTGCATCCTGCTGCATGTGGGACAGAGAGCAGCCATGCTAACCTCAAAAAGCACGTACAAATGGGAATGTGTGCATCGGAACTGGATCTTGTAGCGTCATCAGATGTGTGTGATGTTTACCGGTTAAAGTGACTGCATGTGGCCACAGTTGCCTTCACTGGACGTCATAATGAAACCTGGAAAATGCGTTCACTCTAGAAATCATGTGATTTCTTTTATGTTCATGTGAACCTGCATTCATATGATTAAAAACATTTCTGAATACTGGAAGTAATGAATAGATGCTGATTATAAGCATAATTTGTTCACTCACAGCTAAAACATAATGCACTGCTTTTTAAATGAAAATGGAATTTCTTTTTACACTGAATCATTTCTTAATTGCAGTACATTGAAAAAAGTAGATCACTTTATATTAATCAAGTGTGTAAAGTTCCACACAAATGAAACATATTACTTCAACTTGACTTAATGAAGTAGTCAAACGTAGTAATTATATTGATATTTCATTCGCGTGGATCCAGTGGTTATTTTTCAGTGTAGAATCTAAATATTGTCAGTTTAGAGCTTTATAGCCCATGGATTGTTAATTCTGTCTTAATTCTAATTTGCATCCGATTTCTAATTGGATATTCAAGTATCTGGAGCGCTCTTAAAGCAGCAGACCACCATGTGGATATTTATTGTGTATTAATCAGACAAATATGTGCAGTGTCATGTTTTTCAGCCAGGCTGTGTTTGTTTTCTGAGAGTTGCCCGGATAGTCAGGGCTGTGGTTCGAAGACCAAATCTACCGTTTCCTCTTCCACTATGCATTAAAATCCACCTTTAAGGGAAGAAGAGAGGCTCCCAGAAATAATTGATGAAGATTTGAGATGACAGTGTTTATTCCAAAAGCCTCTACACATTCATTTAGCACAGACAGCACATGTGTAGCTAATAATAGTTGTGTCAAGACATAAGAAATGGCCTCGCTACGAAAACAACACCTTCTCAGGGATATTGACGGAATATGCTGATT
This sequence comes from Pygocentrus nattereri, assembly GCF_015220715.1. Lineage (NCBI taxonomy): Eukaryota > Metazoa > Chordata > Actinopteri > Characiformes > Serrasalmidae > Pygocentrus > Pygocentrus nattereri. Next base: position 36,929,377 of record NC_051227.1, on the reverse strand, counting down.
TAATTGCCACTGGACTGCCTTCCCTTTTGACCATTTTTTTTTATTAAATTACTCGGAAGACTAAAAGCCACTGAGCACTTTCTGGACCTGGATCGATATTCCTTTTTTTTATCCACTCTCCTTTACCTATGCTTATTTCTCCGAAAGGCTCTATAGGTCAAACATGATGATGAAAAATGCTGAAATGTCTGATCATGTTAAATCTTATTCTGCTGTGATTTGTGATTGAAATATCAATCTGTTTGCTCTTGCCTGAGCTTTCTGCACAGTCGCCCGAACATGCCTGGGCAGCATGCGTTCTAAATTAGTCGGTGGACATCATTAATGTAAAAAAATGTAAAATTTCCCAGAAATTTGCATATTTGTATTGCTCATCGTGTAGTAGTGTGACCTGCATGATTGGGATGTTGGCCTACTAATTATGGCCGCGTTTTAAAGTATAAGGCTGAGGAATAACTCAAGAGAGAGGTTGCTCAGTCCGATCATCTTCACACTCTGTTATCACAAGTGGTTCTGTCAGCGGGGTTTCCATAGTTACTTGTTGCGTCGTCGTGAAAGTGGTGAGGTCAGCCACCGGTTAGGAGTTAATGGAATGCACTTTGAAAGACTCTACGTACTCCTGAATTATGTATGCGCAGGGCTACAGTGGAAAAGGCTTCATCTTTGAACCCCAAATATGTTCATAGACTTCTTTGCACCCATTCTGTCAATCTCCTCTTTATTTGCACATTTTTGATGGGGCTTATCTAACTACACCGCAATGCTTACCATAGCAACTATTGCATATCGGAGTTAAGCTTATGTTCTTGAGAATGGCTAACTGTGCTGTCATATTTTAGCAGCTGATAAGACATGTCTCCTACCTATACTCTTCATTTCCATTTGACCTCCGTTTTATTTAAAGTTAGAGTGTGTTCAGTGTGTTACAGTAGGGCAAGGCCGAAACCGATTCCTGACAATGTCCAGTTAATTACAGTAATATCATCTGGTATCATTAAATAGGGCCAAAAACATTCAGCAGACCCCTGTGGTTTCAGTTAAACACGGCTTTATTGAGAAATTACTCAGTGGAAAAACTTTCTGTCCCAATCAAAATGAAAAATCACTGAATTCATCTTCACCCTCGTAGATACATCCCCACCTTCATAGCTGTTCTACATCCCTGTGTAGACCTCAATATCAGCTGATGCCTTCGGGCCGCAGTCCTTTTTGGAGTGGCTAAAAGTGTGCGATCATGCCAACCCCAGATCTCCTCTCTGTTTTCCAGTCTGCCTGCGAGTGGACATCACGCCTGCGCATGGCGAAATCAGCGTTGGAGAATCGAAGTTCTTTCTGTGTGAAGGTATGTTTTGCACCCACAGCTTCATTCTTCTCTTCAAGACGAACCCCTATACGATGCCCTTTTGTTCTTTCTTCACACTCATCTATGGCTATTGCGTGTTACACCTCCTCCCTGCCTGTAACTCATCTCAGCGCAGGCTGAATCGCTTTCACAGGTTTCCCTCTCTTGGGCTTCATTTAAAGACAGTCTGAGATATGGGCCAGCAGCTCTGGTAATTGCTCTCCGCACCGAACCATTACCAAAGCTTCTAGTCCAGTGATTTGGCCAGTAGACTAGTAACCAGAGGATTGCCCAGCTCTCTCAGATTTTAGGCACTCCCTGCTGTTCTGCTTGCAAGTGGAGCACTTAATCTCAATTGATTCCACTGAAATATTCTGTTGCCTTCAGACCTAATTTACCCCTGATTGATGAGCTTGTTTTTATTCGGATCCTCTGGCAACATTTGTTTAAAGGAATGATGTATATCATAGCTCGTAGAGTTTAGCATTAATAATGCAGGATGATGAATGGAACTGTATGTGTTCTGTTGTTGCGATGTAGTTACAGGTGGTGTGAAGGGAATCGACTGGTTCTCACCAAGTGGTGAGAAGATTGAAACCAACAGGCAGGATATCACAGTGTTCCGGAATGATGAGACATCCTCTACCCTCACCATCTACAACGCTAACATCGATAGTGCCGGCACGTACAAGTGTGTCGCCACCAGCGGCGACCAGCAAGCTGAAGCCACAGTCAACGTGAAGATATACCGTACGCCTATTTTTAAAAATTGATTTATTTATTTTCACTTGCTTTTGCCTGTTCAGTGTGATTCCTGTTCATCTGGGACCGTGTTTCTATTGCGTGAGAAAGGCCATTTAAGTGGTGGTGTTGTTCGCCTTTTATGACGCCACAAAACTAAATAGTCTGCGCAGTGCACAATCAAATGTGACAAAGTGGACCAACAGTCCACATTTTATGAGGAGTTTATTAAGTCCTACGTTTTCACAGAATGAAAGAAAAATGCAGAGTATGTGACTTGGGTGCATTAGGGACTACAAAATGCTGATCATTTGCTAAAATGTTTCTATGGAGTATTTTTATTTATTTATTTATTTATTTATTTTTGCTTTTTTTTTTTTTTTTTTTTTTTGGTTTCTGCAGAAAAGATTACCTTCCAGAATGCCCCATCCCTACAAGAGTTTACAGAAGGGGATAGTGCTGTTATCATATGCGATGTCATTAGTTCCCCTCCGCCAACTGTCATCTGGAAGCACAAAAGGGCAAAAATCCAGTATGAAAAGGACGGTAAGATTCTGTATAGCTGCTTTTTATCAGTGTAATCATTTGTATTGACTGCACGCTTAGCATTTAATATAGAGGTGTTATGTTTTGTCTTTCACCACTCAGCAGGGAAGAACATCTGAGCTCTCCTTTAGAGCTGTTTATTTTCCTTTTCCAAGCATACAATGAGAGAATGTTAGCATTTTCATTTTAAGCAGAACCAGAAAACATCCCATTATAAAAGGCATCATTTATAACTTGATTGGTATTCTGGTTCATTTGCAGATGATTAAATACGATGAAAAGGCTGACAGCCCAGATTCATTTCCTTTACCTGAAAACCAGTCCGGTTTACATTTACAGCAGACGCTCTTATCCAGAGCGACTTACAAGAAGAGCTTTGTCTGTCTAGAGAAAGTATCTTTGCTGGTTACCAACAGGTTAGAGAGAAAGACGGTCCTGAGCTCAGATACTGCTAGAAACAAAAGTCACTGTAGATACAGAGAGAAAAAGGAGCAGAGTTGAACACAGAACTCTGTGCCATTCAATGCAATACAATAAACTACAATACACAGTGCAGTACAATAAAATATAATATATAAGTGCAGCTTATAATCCGGTGTCCAGTGTTTTTGATGCATCGCAGTTTTCTTGGACTTGTTGATACATCTGTAAACCTGTTGTAAATCCACTGCCTTGCCTTCAGTGCGCTTCAAGGTCTTGAACAACAACCACCTGCAGATAAGAGGAATCAAAAAGACAGATGAAGGCGTGTACACCTGCGAGGGGCGTATTATGGCCAGGGGCGAGATCGACTTCCGTGCAATCAGAGTGGTAGTGAACGGTAAGCACTCCTGCGCTGATCTCTCCGTGCCTTTGTTTGCGCTTTAAAGCGTTTGTGGTTTTGAACTAAATTGCTCTTTATCACATATGGGTGCCATGCTGCTGCTGTTTATCCCAGACACTCATTACAATGATTGGTCCTGAATGGAGCAATTTACCACTGCCAAGAGTTTTCTAGGAAAAAAAAAAGAAAAAACACACAGCAGAAGTCAGCCAGGCATGACGGCGCACACGGACAGAGCATTAAAAGTTTGCAAGAACAAGAGAGCTCCCAGTTTAGCGATAAAAGTGTTTATGGTTCACATATGAAATAATTGTTTGCAGAATATTATATTCCATCTTGTAAGGCTTCAGCAGAGCAGCAAGAAGTCAGTCTTTTCATCTTTTTTCTCAGAATATTCTAGTTCTCCGCTGAGACAATATTACCTTACGGTCCTTTCCAGCTGAATTGCGTAGTGCTAAATATTCATAGTACTCAGGCAGCTTTACAAAGTAGCTGTTTTGTAAGTGCGTTGTTATAAGGTACGTGTTGCTGCTTCGAAAAAGACATTTACAGTAGAAGCTCTTCTGTCTCCGGTCATGCTCTGCTGACTGCCGTTGAGTCGCTGTTGCGGTAAATTACTCTGAGCAGACTAGATCATCGGACAGGGTGTCTCTAGCGAACAACAGCACAGCAACCGTGTGATAAACATCACTTTGGTTCGAAAGCACGGAACCTATACTTTAAAGTCCGTGCGTGCACATCTGAGTGTCCACAGTCAGGTCATGTACTAAATGTCGTCTTTTTCTTACTGTGTCCTAGTTCTGCCCACCATCAGAGTTCGGCAAGCTGAAGTGAATGCCACAGCTGACTTGGGCCACTCAGCAATGCTGGCCTGTGATGCGGACGGCTTTCCTGAGCCCACAGTCACGTGGACACGGTAAAGAGCGTTCACCCGAGCCATTTTTAAAGAGCTAAAAATTCTGATAACAACAGCCTTTGGGGCAGATTTACTAAAGGAGGCGCTAATTACGGACACTTGTGGCCAAATTAGCGAGTTGTCTAATAAGAGCTACCATGCAAATGAAAGCGAGTGCACCTCTGTAATTAACATATGATCAGCGCAGTATGAACTCCTTTTAGGCAAGCATGGTTTCTGTAGGAGAGTGTTTCTCTGGCGGGTTCGTCCTTCTCTGATTTCGGTTCACATTTGTGGCTCACTGGGTTTAAGCAATTACTACTTTAGTCAGTACTTTGGCTTAGCGAGTCCGTAGATTGAGAGAGAATGTGATTCTTTCAACATCAGAAGTAAATATGTTGATTTTACGAAAAAACGAGATTAATTCTTAATAATTAATTTAGCATAACACTTTTTTCTTAAGAGTTTGTCTTAGAAAGTCAACGTAATGACTAATAAATAAAATGAGTTATTGCTCTTCCAGGACGTGCATGGCTATTTCAAGTCATTATCTTGTGAGAAGTAAGATGGTGTTTTGGAGTAATACATCAGTTTGGAGAAAATAAGTCATTATTTCTGTTTTGGAACACGTGTACATTTTTAGCTGGTAGGATGGGGTGAACTACAGTTCCCTGTTGAATGCCTTCTGGAAACCGTGGGATACTGTAAAATCCCTGTTTCATGTCAGTGGGTGTGTCCTGGTTGTTTGGAGACTGTATGATTTTAAACTTGTGGTGAACGTAACGTAATCATTTTTCACCCTGAGCGCAAATAGTTACAGCACCCATAAGCGCACAGTGAGTATTTACAATCAGTCTTAAGTTGGTTATTATTATTATTATTATTATTATATTCTCCCAGTATTTTCCTTTTGAGAGGAAAACAGTAAATACATATGGAATAAGGCAAAAGTGCAAGAGAGCAGTGTTTTTTTTCATCTTAATATGGGTGCTAAAGGGCCGTTACGCCTATTTAGTCATTCTTGACAGCCACTGAATATCAAAGCTGCCCCTAAATATTTAAAATTCAGTCAAAAATTTAACAAACTTCAGTAGTTTTAATTAAGTACTTCAGTGACTGTCAGTTGTCACATAAACACAAATACAGCACAAATAGAAAATACATAAAAATCAATATAAAATATTGCTGTGTGATGGGGAGAGCTTTCTAGATTTCTTAGCTGTTTGTTTGGTTTCTTAAATTAGCTCTTTTTTTCTTTATATCTCATCACTTCTCTTCATAGAAACACACGTTTTATCTTAGTAAATTAATTCATGAGAATAAAAAGTAATTAAACTAATTGTTTACCCTTTTCACATCTGGTTGTTTCATGTGACTTGTATTTTAGATTGTAAGCTCAAAAAAATGATCCACCTGCATTTTCACCTGGTAATCAAAAGCTTCTCCACTTAGTCACATTGAAATCTAAATGGTGTAGTTTTGTGTTCATATTTATCAGTTCTGCCTGTTACAGTAGAGAATGTCTGTAACAGAAAAGTAGCTATGAAATATTCACGCGTAAATGGTGGCGTTCTCGGCAAAAGCAGTATCCACAGGACCTCTACAGTGACCGATATTGTTTCTCAGTCGATGTATTGGACGGGCCCTAGCCTTTTCCTTCTCCCAGTGATTCCCCTGATGAAAGAGAACTATTCATAACCTCCTCCAACCAGCACCCAGCCACTTCTCGCCACGGCCTGCACATTTTTTTTTGGATTAAGAGATCAAAGGCGGGAAGAGGAGCCCTCTGAATAAAATAAAGAACATTTACGGATGACATGGCAGAAGGGCAAGCAGAAGAGTACCCCATTAGTAGTTTTAAAGCGCGAGGCTTCTCTTGGTGGCTCTTGGCTGCGCTGTGGGAATGCAAGCTTTCTTTTTGTGCTCTCAGAGGATAGTGGAGGAGACGGGCCTCCCTGGGGAAGCTGCACTGATCCCGCAAGCTCTGTAGAAGAAGGGGGGGTGGGTGCTGGGAGATAACTGGCCGCCGGTCTTTTGACAGGGTTTGTGGTGTATTTATTAGCTGTTTGACCTTTGATGAAGGGTGCACTGCCATCATCAAGAAACTGATTGGTTTTGAAGGAGCTCACTAGAGAAAAAAACAACTGGAAGAGAATTGAGTAAATAGGACTGTTTTGTTGTAGGCGGTGGACGTCTTGTTGGTTTTCCTCACAAGCGGTCTAGTCACTGGAAATCAAGTGTCTTTGTTTTCATTTTTAATAAAACCACCAGGTAAAACTTCGAGACAAAAACTGTAAAAATCTCAGAAGGTTCTTTAGTTAGCAGTTTTGTCCCAGCAAAAAAGGCCTTTGCTTTTGTGTCTCAGTGTAATTGTGTTTGATAGTTCTCCCAGGAGCGATGTTCTGCTGGAGAGCGGGGATAAGTACAGCTTCAATGAGGACGGCTCTGAGATGACTATAATGAATGTGAAGAAGTTGGATGAGGGAGATTATACCTGCATTGCCAGAAACAAAGCTGGGAAAACTGAAGAAGAAGTCAGCCTCAGAGTCTTTGGTGAGAATTTTTCAAAACTTGAAAGATTTGCACTTTAATTACTTCTGAAAGTCGGAACGTTAGACACAGCAAGAATGCAAAGACCAAGCTGATTTCTCCAACTTTGCCTTGAAATTATGTGCTTTCAGTCAAACCCAGAATCACGTATTTGGAGAATCACACTACCACAGAGATGGAAGAGCAGATCACGTTGACGTGCGAAGCCACGGGAGACCCCACGCCCACCATCACGTGGAGCTACGGCACACGCATGTTCATGGACGGAGAGCAGGTACGCAGATAAGCCACGCGCTCAGAGGGGCCGCGAGGCGGCTGCCCTTTCTTCTCTTTGTCTTTGTTGAATTCTCACTGGGACCCAGAGCTAGCGTACTTCTGTTTCAGCTGTGATGGTTAAATTGTCTAAAATCAGAGAAGCATGTAGCAGTAGTGAGGTTGGAGCTGCCTCTGGCTGTTTCATGCATACGATTTGTTTCTGTCTGCAGGAGCATCTAAAGAGGATTTATCAGGTATGAGATCAGAGTGGCAGGTATAGTAAATCGAACATCTAGAAAACTGACCAAATTCACCCAATCTGTGTCGTTAATCCCAGATCTGGCCTCAGAATCCAGATAAGTATCAGACAGTAAAGACATCTGCTAATTTACTGCCTGCTGCTGAAAATCAATTTCTTCCACTGTCCTAAAGCGACGATCTCATCAGAGATTACTGAATCAAAAATAAAAAAAATAGAAAAGAAGCTTGCATGACGTTCAAATGGCCTTGTCGTTGCAGCAGTCTCCAACATGGAAAATGATGATGGAACTCGACTGCTGCAACTCGAAAACCAGAGCAAAATGAGCTTGAAGTGAATGAGTAACGTGCCGCTTGAAGTCTTGTTGTGATTGCCATCATCACAGGGTCCCTATAAGAGCATGACATGGCTTGTATCATGCTTTTCTCAGGCTGCTCTCATTTACGAACCTTTCCCCATGTTCCACCCTCATCATCTCCCCTTGGTTGAAACAGTAGGTTGTCATTTAGGCTAGTACCATTTTCATCAGTCTGTGCAGACTCACAGAGCTGCTCATGCCCATAGAGCGCAAAAAATAATTAGCAGTAATTCTTATCTGCAAGCTTAGGGTAGATTTGGTATCTGCCACGTAAATATCCAGAAGAAATTAAAGGAAAAAAAGAAGCTAGCTACAAAAGGCAAGTGGCCATATCGCTGCTAATTATTTTTCTGAATGTGTCACTCTTCTGTGATTTCAATGCTAAGCACAACACCTACACGGCTGGTTGAAATGGGCTTGCTCGTTGAAGAGCTTGTCATTAGTCTTTGTGGTGGAAAGTGAAGGCTTTTCCACCTGACTCGATTCCAGTAGCTTTGTGCAGCTCGTCTGCGACGCTTTCATGAACAGTAATGTGACTCTGGAAGCTCTGCATGATGCATGCTTTTGCCTGTTCACAGCTTTTTTAAAAAATTGCACTTTGTGTATGTAGAGTTTTGCATAAAAGCAATTCGTGCCGTCAGATGTCTGCCGGTTCCTGCTCTACCGCTGCCGACTCTCCCTCCAGGAGACTATTAGCTCTATATCTCCTCAGCCCTATTTGTTACATTTGGTCCAATAAACAGAGAGTTTTTTACACTCTATTGTATTTCTTCACCTCTGGCCCACTTAACCAGAGGTGCCAGACAAATGAGATGGCTGTAAAGCCGTGTGGGGCAATAAAAGCTTGAAAATGGGTATCGGAAGCTGACGATACTGCAAGACAAAAGCTGCGATTTGGTCTGTGAACAAGGGCCAGTCCATCAGGCACTTTGTCTTGGGCTTTTCTTCTGTCTCCTGTCGTGCTGCTCTGAGTCAGCTTTTCCATGACTCACCTGTAAAACAGATTAGCTTCGTAAAGAAAGGCACACTGCATTAAAAATGAACCAACTATCAAGCCAGAGAGAGAGAGAGGTTCAAAAAAGAGTGAGGCATGCTGAAATGATATTTCAGTAGCTCAAGAGTGCTGCAGTTCCAGAAGCTTGCTTCTTTTTTTCTTTTGTAAAACAGCTGTCTTCTCTAGTAAGCGGCTGGGGTATAGAACAGCCCTTGTTTTCATCCGACACAATGCGCATTTGGATCTGTGTCCTCTGGTAACGCCCTTTTGGATTGGCCTGTCCACTTGCACCAGTGACCCAGCACTGAAAGCTAGCCTGTTCTCTAAAGCCAGAGCCTGGAGGAGAGAAAACAGCATTTCCTTACTGTGGCCTGTCTGATGAAATGGAGATATTGATCCAGTTTTATTAGCATTTTTGACATCTATGACTGGACTGCTCTGTGAGACTTTCCAGCAACCACAAAAGCAGCCACCACTGTACTATAAAAGCATGAAAGAATTTCCCACCCAAGCTGATTGGTTTTATTATTAGGGCTGCACAAGACATGATTCATTGGTAAATTGCTTTTGGCTTTTGCAATACTGAAATATGCAGTCTGGTAAGGGTAGAATTTTATTGAGTGTTCTGACCAGTCTCCGATGTTTCAGACGAGGTTTTGTGTCTTGGTGAATCCAGGAATTCACACCACCCAAAAAAATTAATAAATAAAAAAATTGGGCACAATAACGCAGGCCAGGCTTTTTCTCCAAGAGTTTTTAAAGTACTGGGAAGCATATCTTAATCGCAATTAGAGCCGCCAAGACATTTACATTTACGGCATTTGGCTGACGCTCTTATCCAGAGCGACTTACAATTTGATCATTTTACACAAGTAGGCGAAGGTGGTGTTAGGAGTCTTGCCCAAGGACTCTTATTGGTTTAGTGTAGGGTGTTTGCCCAGGTGGGGGATTGAACCCCAGTCTACAGTGTAGAAGGCAGAGGTGTTAACCACTACACTAACCAACCCCACATGAATACTCGGTTGAAAAATGTACCTTCTTGTAATGATTAACGACTAGTTTAAATGACTAGAAAACATTGTTTACAGGGTCTATATCATGGAACAAAAGGTTTCCTCACTTTTTTTGAATACAAAAGTTTGATGAAAAAACAGTTTATGAACATTGTTCAACTTTCAAAGCATAGCATACGGTCCATGTATAGAAAACTGTATTGGTGATCACAAAAAAAGGGAAGTATATGACATTTATTTAGTCCACTTTACTTTATAAGGAGTGTTTTAGTTCTGAGTGCTTTTTATTGAGGCACAATACAGGACAGACAGTCAGAACAGAAGTCATTTAAATAGATCAGTCTTAGGAAAAATATAGTCTGCAGGCTCTTGAGGCTTCAGGCTCTGCACACCAACATGCAGCATTGTGGTTTTAAGAAGCATCCCTCTTATTATTGTACTGTATTAATCCCAGAATTATAATTGGAATTTACACTAGTCTGAAGTCTTCAAGATAAACTGACAGTTGCTAATTGTTCTCATAATAGCCAACATTACTAACGAGTTTGTCACAAGTTACCTGACATCTTGTGTGATAAATCCACAAAATGACTTTAAAAGTTTAATCCCATTAAATCTTTACTTGAGTGTAAAATGAGCTTGATATTGTTTATTGGCACTTGTCAATGACTCGTCCTATGTGCTATAGCTGCACTTTGTACTGTCTACTAGGTGGCACATTGCGGTGCTGCTCATCCGGTGTGCAGTGCCTTTAGCTGGCTGCAGTCGTCTTTGCTTTCTTCTGTGGAGGATAAGAAATCCCGAACAAAGTATAAGACTCAGGTTCTACACTATCCTCTGGTGAAGTGTAGTGCTGGCATTTCATGGTTCTCTTGTTTGTGTAACATTAGACAGAAGCTAATTTACATAAACGCTCTAATTTACAGTTTATTCACATTTTCTTATTGAAAATTCACTCAAAAATTCACTGTTTATGTACGTTTTTTAAATTGAATTCAATATTTTGAAGACTTCTTTGTTTATCCTTTTAAAGCTTTGAAGGTCTATGCATGGTTTATTCACTTATACGTTTTCATTTGGCCTTTGAAAAACCCGGATTACTCAATAAACTGACGAAATAACTGTTATTACTAGTCAAATGAGCAACAGTGACAGCCCTAATTGCCGTATGTATCTGTGTATTCACAATACTGTGTTTTGTCTGTATTACGGAGCCCTAATTTACATTTGCATGCACTCTTTCCAAATACGCTTGCTTTTCTTTCTTACCCTTGTAAATCTAATTTCCTTTGTGTATGTGAGCTTGTGGTGATGATTTCATATTTCATGCTCATTTGGAGACGTCCTCGTGATGCCCTGACAGTGCTGTCTGTTCATGCAGTTAATTCAGATCTTGTGTGTGCATTATTGAAGAACTCCCACTCTTCCACCCCCCTTCAAACTCCACATAAATACTGTACTACTGCCATATGTGCAGACACGGACCCCCTGACAGGCAGACATGTTGCATTTATATTCAGCTGTTAGTGCTTGATCTTTGATTTGAGTGCTATTGTCTGAATTTGAATGTCTGGTGAATCAGTGGGTTTGCAAGGCATCTGCATCGGGGAGCTGATTACATTAGCCTGCTCACCTTGTACTGTGCGCGGTGCATGCATTGTGTTATACTAAGGATGCTTTTCCTGTTCCATCAATCTTCAAAACGGCAGTTAACCGATTGTTCACCTAGGTTCGAGAGAGATGCATCGGGCGTATTGAAGAATTAACTTTAATTAGTAGCATTAAATGGCTTGCGTGATACTGAGCACTGAATGCTGCACACCGCTCTCAGCCCTCCTGGGAGGTAGTTAGCAGGATGAAAGCCGCAAGAGTAGCGTCATCATAACAAGCTCGCTTTGGGGTGTTTTTTTTTTTTTCTTTCTGATGGTCTTGCAGAATGTCAAGTTCTGTCGAATATCTGCCTTGGGGTTTTTTTTTCTTTTTTTCTGTGCAGTTCAGTTTGACTCCATGTCTCCAGACATAGAACTACATTCTCTCATGAAGCGCAGACCACTGAAAAGGCAGTTGCTGAACTGCAGCTTTGCTTGAGTGTTCGTTTTCATTTGTGTCACCTTGCTGTCGTCTCTTAACATCTGCTCTTCATCAAACTCCATTCATTTAAACCCTGTTGTACAATGTTTACATGCATGCCTGTTTAACGCAAGTATGATTTTAAAGGATCACATGCAGCCTATAGGCATCTGGTGTTCCTAGGCTAGAGTTGCTAATGTTAAACACGCCAGATAAAAACGTAAAGACTTTAGTTTGTTTTGCTTAATGTTTTCCTTAATATGTTTGTTTTTGGAGCGCATGCATTGTTTTATCATGTGCACGTTTTACTGGACTAGCGCAGGTAAAATGTACATTGCCAGTGAAAAGTTGTGTATTTTGCTATGTTTTTCATGTCCTAACAATGAATGAGGATCCGTTCTAAAGGCTGGCTTTGCCTGTTTTTGTTGTGTTCTGTCTCTGTTCTCCGCAGGCCTCTTGGACGCGGCCCGAACAGCACAAGGTATAGCCTTAATACCCACGTCTCCATAAACATAGACTAGGCACGGAGTCTACATCCAACCTTTCTTTCTTTTCTCTCATGTTTGGCACAACAAGAAGATTGATAGTTCTTTAGTGAATTAAAGATCATGCACAAGTGAACTAAGGCTGCATTACTGTGTGAAACACACCCACATATTTACTTTCCTGTCAAAATGGCCATTAAGTACAAGTCATTTATTTTTCAGGGTGTTTCTGAGGAGATTAAATACGAGATAATCCGCTTGCGTAAGGAAGGGGAAAGTCAAATGAAAATGAGTGAAAAAACTGGTATTGGAAACAATTATTGAGAATATAGAGGAAAATAGGACACTTAACAACTGTGCAAGACCTGGTAGACCACCAAATCTGTCCCTGCCAGGTAAACAGTACTTAAAGCTGGCTTCTTTAAGGTATATATATATATATATATATATATATATATATATATATATATATATATATATATATATATATAAAATCATATATATATATACATATATACTCATATACATCTCTTTGTATCTATGGTCCACTGTGAGATGATCTCTCTGGGATCTTCTCTGTCAAGAAACAGTTACTGAGAAAAGAAAATAGACAAAAACAGAAGAAAATCTCCAAATGATCAGAATGTAACTGCTGCACTAATTAAGGTGGAACGGGAAAATTTGAACAGGAAGCTGGTGAATAGCTAACTTCAGCTTCGTATCACCAAAGATCTAGCAGTGGGCGATAATAAATAATTGTCTTATATCCTCTCTTTGAAGGCAGCATGATGCCCTAAATGTAGCTAAAGCCCAGCAGCGAGGTCGCCGAACTTTACCCCCCTCTGCTATCACTGAAGACAGGCCGGGTCGCCTACAGAGCACTGCTAGTAGCCTGATAATGAAGCGGCGTTTTTATTTTTAATTTGGTGGTCCCATTTTGTTGGGCAAGATGCCACCCACTGCCTCTTGGAACTGAGTTACAAGGGGTAGTGGTTAATATCTTAGGGTGAAACTCAAAAACAAGGGGTAGGGGTAAAAAGGGATTCGGGATTGTGCTTGGGAGCGTGGAGGTGTGCGGATTTTCTGAAATCTCGCAAAAAATGAAAGCTCGAAATGCGGACAAATACTAAAACCTTTGAAATTCTACTCAGTTGTTGAGACTTCTGTGTTATTCCGTCCCACATATATCTTTCCTGATGCTAAAAATGCTTGATTTGTACTTAGTGCCACTTTTGAAAGGAGGATAAAGAAGTGAAGGGTGATGTCTGCCTTGTACACAGTACTATATATAGTGTTTGAACTTATTTTCTCACCAAGATTGCGAATGAAATAAACAGTTTCTTTGTTTCTCTCACAACTGGGTGACACAGTTTGTAAGTGCTTATTTTTAGTTGCGTGCTCAGACTCCGCAGACCATCTTATCCAGTCAGATTCTCTATGACTCATTGATTTCTATAGTAATTAGATGTTTTTTTTTCCACCTGAGTATATTAAAAAGCCTTTGTTGTGGTTGTCTCTTTGTGTTGTGTTTTCTAGAATGCTTCTTCAGACAAAGCTGGGTATTTGTGGAAACAACCAGCAGCATCTGCAATAGCTAGTGCTCAGTCTGCATTATTAAACCAGCTCCTCTGCTGAAAACTATGGCCATGAAACATTAATGTGCCAATGTTCTCACATTGCAAATGAATAACAGGACCTTTATCTCTGAGAAGAATTGAAGATATACTCGGCTGAATACCTGGGCTGTGTTGCATAGCTTGTGTGGCCTGGCCTGTGTCTGCTGTTCCAGTGGTGCTATAGTGGGTGTCCAGTGAGCACGTGTTGTCCTGGGGGCCAGGGTTCACTGGCCGGCCATCTGACCACAGCCATGGGAGAGGCCTCTGGGGAGCAGCAGGAAGTCGGCTGGCCAGTGCTCAATGCACCCATTAGGGGAGCGATTGAATTAGCCCGGTCAGCTTAGACGAGGGGTGCTGTTGATGTCTGGATGAAAGGGGGCTGTGCATTATGCAAGTGTGACTCAGTCCAGAGACAACAGCAACATAATGAAGAGTCCAGACATGCCGCTCGCTCTGAAATCATTCAAAGCCCAGCAGCACCGTGTCTGGCATACATGTCTGTAATAGAGAGAAAAACTAGCTTAGGTACTCAATTCATTTGACTTCTTTTGAAACACCTAGTTGGCAGTCCTTGTAGTGAATGTAATAGGTTAATTTGTTTCAGGTGTACATTTAGAGGCGACAGTTCATTAAGACACAGATAGCGTTAGGAAGTCTCTAGCCTTTCATTACTGCCATTGGCTGGATGGCTTGGGTCGGTGAGCAACCTTGTAGTGACCCTGAGGTGTTTGCAAATCACAGCAGAGCCACAGTGTAACGCGCTAGTATGATGGTACCGTGTTAGTATCACTGCTGTGCTCCACCATCCCTTTTCGTTGATAGATGGGCTAGAGTCTGAAGAGAGGATGAGAGGATGGAGTCAGTAATTGTAAACCTACAAAAGGAATCTATATGTTAGGTGATTCCAGTGGTAGACATGCCCATTGTTGTCCTGCCGGCCACAGCATTCACATTTTGGCCACGTAAAACATAGAGCCTGTGGCCAGAGCAGACACTGGCCTTGGTGCCTTTTTTCCATTCAGCTGTTTGGTCAGACACAGGACTTTGAGTTTGTTATTGGTGGCGGTGGTGGTCCCCCCTGCTGAGCTAGTCTGCCTGGTGTCATAAATGCTGTTCTCTTGGCTGACATGTGGTAATGTAAGGTCTTACATGAAATAAGGTCTTAAGCCATTGCACTCAGCAGCTATCACTGTGGAAGATAAACAGTATCTAACAGCATAACTTAAATTGGTTCAAGGGGAAAGGAGGACTGCCATGGTCATCACAGCAGGAACATCAAAAATCTAATCAAAATGAATGCCTAACTGTTTTTTGGCACAGAGGAATGCTTTTATATTGTAAATGCACGTATAATAGTCGTGGGCTGGAGGTTAGGGAACTGGCCCTGTGACCGGAAGGTTGCCGGTTCGATCCCCAGCACCGACAGTCCGTGACTGAGGTGTCCTTGAGCAAGACACCTAACCCCCAGTTGCTCCCGTGGATAGGGCTGCCCACCACTCCGGGCAAATGTGCTCACTGCCTTCTAGTGTGTGTGTATTCACTAGTGTGTATGTGGTGTTTCACTTCATGGATGGGTTAAATGCGGAGGTGGGTCTAATAAAGTATCACTTAATAATGTATATAGAATAAATTAATTTCTATTATAACATTTCATTGGCCTCGTAGCCTGTGCAGTTTTAATATCTGTTTACACTTGTGTGTTTCTGATAAAATGGCCAGTAAGCATGGTTACAACATAGATGTACCTAATTAAATACCTAATTAACTTGGTGCATAGTGTTCTATGAAGTCCGCCAAATTTTTGCATGTTTGCGTAATCTTTACAGTCTTGGGTTTTTGTGTGTTGGACTAAACATGGGAGACTGACAGCGGTTTGTGCCATGTAGTCTAAAAAAACCTCTCAAACCGTTGAGGTGGCACTTCCTTGAAAATAGATGTGTTTGACTAGAGCTCTTCACTCTTGGACGGGCAATGTGTAAATAGCTGTAACAAATCTCCTTTTTCTTCCCTTTTATCCACTTCCCTGTCAGTATGCGGGTAGATCTTGACTTTTTCTGTGACAGTCATAAAGCCTTAAAGTCTGCGCACAGCACAGCTATTAAATGACCATTCACTTTCAGAGCATATTAGAGTCAAAAGGTTTTAAACAGTGGCTTCATCTTGTTCAGATTCACAAGGTCAAGTGGAAGTGCAAGCTTAGAGTAAACCACCAATGTGGCGTTAGGTGGCGAGTACAAGCTCGTGGCATGCGCTGGAGCGAGGGAGCCGTAAGTGCCTTGGACCTGCTGAGTTCACATGACGTAGCATATGATGAAATAATCGTGCACTTTAGAAATGGCTTCCCTGACTCACGCTCTGCATTATTGATGGGTCCACCTCACATCTTCTCCCCACCCATAGCCCCAGCGCATGAAAGAGTGTTATTTATATCTGCCTCTAACACCCTGTCAAATACTACTTTTGTCTTTGCTATTGTCACCGTCTCCAGGGTGGCTGAATGCGTGGGGCCTTTTTTAAGTAATAAAGTGACTCAAGTTGCCAGTCTACAACCTACCAAACTTGCTGAGATGTTCTGAAATATTTAGGTGTGTAGATGCTGACAGGCTACTGCATAATGCCTACATAGCGGATATGATTATGCCGGTCAGAAAATTTGTACAGTGATGTCAGCTCGGTGGGCCTACAGGGATGTTAATTTTAACCAGTCTGTCTTTGTGTTTCTTTCCAGAGTGCAGATGGCATAGTGGTGGTGCGCAGCGATGCTCGTGTGTCCTCCCTCACCCTGAAATATGCCCAGTACACAGACGCAGGACAGTACCTCTGCACGGCCCGCAACGCCGTCGGCGAGAGCTCTCAGCATATGTACCTGGAAGTGCGCTGTAAGATCAGCTCCTGTTTGCCTAGTTTAGTTTTATTATCTCCGAGACGTATAGATGGGTGTGGATTCTCAAACTGCTCGATTCTTCTGAAACGCTTGTGTGTGAAGCAGAGATTATGAAACATTTGGATACAGTAGTATATATTATAGAGATATTACCTTTTTGCAAAATTGCCTGTCATGACACAGGATATTTATTTTTTCTGACCAGTTGGAACGGACAAAGTAGTGCCGCACCGCGCTGATGAGTGTTAACCTGCTTTTTTGAAGCCGATAAGACTGGTACACTTTTTAGACAATGAATGCATTTACATGCACTTATTAATTTTGATAACTGCAGAAAATCACATTTTGTCTGCTGGCCGATCAACGCGTTTATACGCACTTGGGTCATCAGATCAGATAATCATGCAGGTCGCATTTCTGCTTTGCAACCAGCCGATAAACTCACAAAGACGATGTGACATAAACATTACGTAAAACTCAAACTTCATGCCATGGCTTTAAAAAAAAAACATTGTGCCACTTTACCTGAAAAAATGAACATTCATTATCTAGAAGCTGAAGAATATTTAAGTCCCTCAATTCGTCAGGCATGTATTTGGCTTCAGTCGCTCCAGAAGTGTGTTGCTGTGTTTCGTGGCAACGCTGCTTTCTTCTTTCCTTTTTTTCGCTCATGTGCAGACTGGGAACTCCGAATAAGAGTATACATGCACTGAGAGTCTTACGGAATTACAGAGCTAAAATCCAGCTCTTGATCGGATTTCTTGATCAGAGTATGGTGTTTACATGACCATTTGAATAGTCAGATCACTGCAGAAAACCTTTCAAAGCTGCCACGAAGAAGATTGTGTAAACTAGAAACCAGTATTTTGTCACACACATTGAGTATTTGAAGGTATTTGAAGTTTACGTAAGTGTATTATACCCAGAGGTGTACTTGAACGTATTTTGCTGTCAGGTCACATCACATATATGGATCATTGAACTGAGTTCATTCAAGGTTAGAGTTCAAAACAAAATTAGAGACTTTTAAATGACATATATAAAAGTTATTAATATATTACATTTAAAACTGTTTTCCTAACACGTTTGGTTTAAAACTGGATGGAATCTAATTGTTCACCGAGTAGCCATGAGTGAAGGATGCAGTGCAACTTTCTGCTCTAAAATGTAGCGGTGGCTAAAATAAGTCTCCGCCTATGGACTAAAAGTCTTTGTGTTGGTAGTGTCACAAAAATGTTGGCTGTTTTTGTTTTTTTTATTGTTGTTTTGCTTTGTTTTTGTTTTTTACTTCTAAAACTCATGAGACATCTGAATCTTCCAGCTTCACCTAAAATATATCAGAAATCTTAAACATTGAAAAACCACAAAAGTACGTGTTAAGATCAAATTTAGGGGTTATTTTCACTTTATTATTATTATTTTATATGTATTTAAGTTACTATTATCTCAATTAATGCCTTGGGCTTAGATAGATCATAGTGCAATCCGTATAAATGTCTGAGGTCTGAATAATTCGTTGGTTTAAGGCCTGCAGTTTGACCCAATTAGCCTGTGACATCGGGTGATGTGCAAAACCTGAGTTTCAAAACGTCTAATCAGATCTGAACAGTTCATTTGTTAACCGTTGTTAGTTCAGTACAGGTATCTGAACTCATCTTAGTGCGCGTTTACTGTGGGTATTCGAGAAAGGCAGGGGTGCACCTGGCTGTAATAATCAGACACTCCTGAAGGCCTTTCATCAGCAGGCCATTAACGGTGGTAGGGGTGGAACTAAACTGTGCAGACCAGTAGATCTTCAGGGTTACAGTTTGTTTCCCTGGAATAAGGAATTGAAATTTTAAAAAGAGTGTACGACGTCAAACTACAGAGCGTATCGGCATTCTGGAGCGCAAGCAGCTGTCATAGTCGCACTTCAAGCAGCCCGTAATCTACATTTTTATTGCATTTTATTTTCTGTTCTTGAGATCCACTTGTAACATTTGTGCGGTTTTATATACCACAAACAATCAGTGAGTCGATTTTGCATCTTGGTTTCTATATATGGACAGGGGAGTGAATGGTATGTCTTCCTTACATGCTACTTTAAATTCTTATTTCCAAAATGCGAGAATATTCAGGTTTCCATGATATGGGTCGTGTAAGGAAAACTATCATGTCTAAGTGACGTTGTATGGATGTATTTCAAACACAAAGATGGCAAATTTGCCCAGCTGTAAGCTCCGAGTCATTGTTCAGTAGGGCAACTGGTATGTTAATTCACATGTGCCTAAAACAGAAGGATACACCGATCAGGCATGACATCATGACCACCTCCTCGTTTCTACGCTCATTGTCCACTTTATCAGCTCCACTGACCGTATAGCTGCACTCTGTAGTTCTACATTTACAGACTGTAGTCCATCTGTTTCTCTGATACTTTGTTACCCTGTTCTTCAGTGGCCAGGACCCCCATGGACCCTCACAGAGCAGGTGCTATTTGGGTGGTGGATCCTTCTCAGCACTGCAGTAACACTGACACGTGTTAGTGTGTGTTGGGCTTGTCTGAGGGGATCAGACACAGCAGTGCTGCAGTAAATAAGAGCGTAGAAACAAGGAGGTGGTCATAATGTTATGCCTGATCTTGCATGACATCTTATGCTAGTTGAAAACAGGTAATGAATGCTGAACCTTCAGTGTGTTGATTGATGTTTTTAAGAATAAAACCTACTTAACTGCAGGGCAGTCTTCATGACACATGACACCTGCATAACCTCGCCGTCACAACTAACAAAGGCCTACATATACATTTATAAACTCTTGTTCCAACGGGCTTTATCTGTCGTAAAGGTTGCAAATGACGTCAAAATGCGCGCAGCTGATAATATACACTGTGTCCAAAGCTCTGTACTTATCCTTATTCATAGAATGAACAGGGAGTTTGTCCCCCTTTCCTGCAGTATAATATAATCATTCTTTTTTTGGGAAGGTTTTACATTTGATGCTGGAACGTTGCTGTTAGAGTTCAACAGCATTCAGCAACAAGAGCGAAAATGAGCGAGGTCAAGAACTGATGTTGGATGATTAGTTTTGGACCACAAACGACATTCCAACTCATCACAAAGGTCTTGAATAGATCTCCATCCCTATAGATCATCCATCCACTGCTCCTCAGCCTAATGATGGGGGCTCTACACACCCATATTTGATGTTTAGCACTGGTGACTATAGGCTTTACTCCAGAGCATCCCATTCCATTGGCAGTACTTTTATATGGAGCCTATACAAGCTGTATGTGCATAATTGAACTACTGTGTTAGCAGTCGTTGCTCCTTGAAGCAGATGAATTCACTCATTTGAATGGGTGTCTAGATACTTTTGGTAGTGTAGTGTAGTGTAGTGTAGCTTGCTATGTCCGGTTGGGTGGACAAAGGTGACTGTTTTCTGTAGCTTTAAGATTTATAAGATTTAAGCTGTCACATCATCAGCAATACATCACTGTGATATTTGCTAAGCTACATCATCATTTTTTCCCTCAAGGTGGAGAAAAGCAGACTGTTTGACAGGTGATGCTTACTGGAATAAGCTTTTATGAATGTTTATGTAGCACTAAAATGTTTCCCGAAACATTTTGTCATTGAAATGTTTGAATACCGTTTGTGTAAAAATGTTATTTTATTATTTATATATTACTATATTATAGTATTTGGATGTCAAACATGGTTAAAATGCTCCGATCGAAATGGAGAGATTTTCGTTTGAAGTTTGAAATAATTCGATCTGCAGTTTCTAAATTGGCCTCTTAAATCTCAAATGCCAGTTTTACATGTTCGAATTTAGAAGTCAAATTTTCAGCAATGCCAGAACACATGAGCATAACCTCATCAGTGTAGCAAATTTGACCATTTTGTCTATAGATATTTAAAACCTTTTGCAAGATGTGCACAGAAAGACCTGCTGTTATGGTTGGTTGGTGTAGTGGTTAACACCTCTGCCTTCTATGCTGTAGACTGGGGTTCAATCCCCCACCTGGGTGAACACCCTACACTATACCAATAAGAGTCCTTGGGCAAGACTCCTAACACCACCTTGGCCTTCCTGTGTAAAATGATCAAATTGTAAGTCGCTCTGGATTAGAGCGTCAGCCAAATGCTGTAAAGGTAAATGTAAAAGGGCTCCAGCTGGTAGAAAGCCAAGTTTTTCTGAACTGTAAACAGTGACACGTAAAGAAGATTCTGCTTTTGCTGTGTAGTAAACCACAGGCTTGTCAGCTCAGGAGCCAAATTAGGCTCAGTTTTTCCTTAGTTTTTTTGTTGAAGTAGACTGCAGCCTTCCAATTTAATAGCCCATCAAACATCTGTTCAGAAAACAATAACTGTATTTGACTTTAATGGGATGGAGTGAGAAGTACTGGTCCTAAAAAGCCTGATCTCAGCCTCCCTACCTCTAAGATGTCAGTTTGATCACCCTGAGCATTCCCGATTTCATCTGACTTGACATGTAATATCAGTCGACTGCCCAGGTCGTATGTTCTGGATCGATACAGCAGTCGAGGTACATCAGAAACAGCCCTGCTGGCAAGGAGGAACAATGACTTCCTTTGGCCTTTCTGAGTGTAGAGCGATATTAGCTGTGAGATTTCATGCTGACTGACTGATGTTTAATCATCTAAACCTTATCCGGATTTAAAACGTAATGCAGTCTTATCTGGAAATATAAGGGGAGCAAAAAGCCGTAGTTATTTTCTCGTAGTATGTTAAATATTTTAGGTCCGAGCACTATTTTAATGACCTTATGTGTTTAGTGTCAGGGCTGTCGATTCCAAGGCAGTGCTAGCAGGGCCACAGACCCTACTTAAAGAGTTAACTCAAATGTGTGCAAACACTGATTGATTTCCCCACTGTGCATGTTGTTGTTTTTGTTTTTATGCTAATCGGAGCACATGCTGGGCAAAAATCTGCCAACGACTTTGTTTGCGGCTTTTTTTGACGTCTCAGCTTGTGTTAACAGGGTGCCGCTGATAGCATCTAGAACGTGAGACCCAGTGGCAGTGTCGTAAGGGCAGGAGGGAGAATGGCAGTGTGTTCTAGTTGCAGATAACAAGTGTGGATTGAGCCACACATTATGTGCAAATAGGACACGCTGAAAAAGAACGCGTGCCATGCTGCTTTCCCCCCAGCCTCCGCATGCCGCTCTGGAAGAGGAGCAGAGAGTCTTTAGAAATGGAGACTCACCCGAGCGTGATTGGCTTCCATGTAAGAGAGCGACCAGACATGTTCAGCAGCTCGCTGTCCCTGTGTGCGCTACCTACCACTTACTTTCACTTAAGAATCTGCTTTTAAGCTTATAAACATTGAATCCCAACAATTACAGCTTCCATGGCTTTTTATGGGTTAGCGCTGTAGTACATACACTCAGTAAATCTCAATAAAAATAAAAAAAAAGTAAATTAACCGTCTTGATTAGTTTGCTTTCATTTATGAAGTCTAGGGCCATCACTATCCATTTTCTGATAAAACAAGTTATCAGTTTTTTTAAGACCCCAGCAGAATTATAGCACACTCTTGTGAAATCCTGACACTTTTCCTACTTGGATCCTTTTGATCACTATTTAAAAAACATTGTTTTGCTTTAGAACAAAACAGGCCTAATGATTTCTGTGAGATATAAAGTGAATGCCTGTCATTTTCAGTTTATTTTTGTTTCATAGAATAATCGTGTTTGTTGTGTCATGACAATATGATTTATTTATTTATTTATTTATTTGGGGGAAATAAAGTTAAAAGCTTAAAGCAGAAACTTGGAACAGAAAGCCTAACATGTTAGATTAACCACTAACACGACTTCCTAACTGTGACAGTGAAATCAGCCAATCATGCTTGGATTTCTAATGCGTAGGAACTATTTTGTTAAAGAAAAGTCACTCCTGTCGTTCTAGAAGCTCTAGATACATGACTAACTGCATGCACGTTCTAGACATTTGTCTATAGCTGTTTGTCAGAAATGAAAAAACAGCTCTGTCTGGGCTCTTTATTAAAAGTGACACTAAAAACTGCAACATATAAGTTAAAATATATGGTATTGTAACTGCTAGAAGCGTAACGTAGTTTATCTGTTATATGCTTCAAATGTTCACGTTTAATCTAGAATTAACAAAAAATGTTCATGTAAATCGCAGTTAGCTTAACACTGACATACTACTAGAATCCCATAGAGGTGCTATAAGAAATTAGGATTTTTCATTTTGCCCCAAGATGAAGGCCTAATTCTTATAAATCATGGTTTGCCACTGGTAACCAATGCCGGAAACACATAATAAAGATATGACAGGGATATGAAACAAACTGACTACAACTAACAATGTTAAACATCATTTCCTAGTGATAAACGCAGTGCAAAGCTTTGTTTGTTATGGTTTTGCCAGTCTGCCTATTCCTTTGAACTCAAGAGATTCTCACTCATTTGTTTGGGTGGCGCGGCTGAGAGACAAAGTGGAAAACACATAACGGGCGAGTTAACAGATTTCCATCCTTCCATCCATTTTCTAAGCCACTTCTCCATGAGGGTTGCGGGGGGGTGCTAGAGCCTATCCCAGCAGTCCTCGGGCGGAAGACAGGATACACCCTGGACAGGTCGCCAGTCCATCACAGGGCAGACAGACAGACACAGACAGTCACACCCAGGGGCAATTTAGCACGACCAATTGGCCTGACTGCATGTCTTTGTACTGTGGGAGGAAACCGGAGAACCCGGAGGAAACCCACGCAGACACGGGGAGAACATGCAAACTCCACACAGAGAGGATCCCAGGCCCTCCTTGCTGTGAGGCGACAGCACTACCCACCACGCCACCGTGCTATGACATGTCCCTATAAATTGATAAATAGATATCAAATAGTGAAAGTAACTTACCAAGTTGTCAGTACTTATAAGATTTATGCCTACTGAAGTGGTTTCACTCTTGATCACGAACATGAACTCTGTGTTTAGCTGTGTTGAGTAAACCAGCTAAAACTACTATGAAAAGTTATTATTAAAAAAAAAACTTATAAAAAAAGATTTTAAAGGATTTACATTTTGACCTTAATGCTGTCTAGGTGAGAAGACTCATCATTCTCTGTATCTGATAAATGTACTGCAAAAAAAAAAAATTAACATCATTAGTTACTAGGCTGCCCTAAAATTCTGAGTTAACTGAACTGGTCACTTTGTCAACATTTTTTTTTTTTGCTGTTCAGCATGTCTGATCACTTTTTAGCACTATGAACCAAAAGCAGTTGTGCTAATAGCTCCCCATTTTGAAGAATATTCAGACTGCTGACCACAGCCTCATAATCTACAGATCTACAGATGTCATGTTTATGTCCATGTTTTCAAATCGCAAACTAATCATTAAACTTATTCATCACAGGTTTTATTCAATTGTTTATCAGGTCATTTTTAACAGCCCTATTGAAGTCTTTGAAAGGTTTCCTAGCTCATCTTTTTCCAGGGTTTGTGAATAGTCTAGATGCTGTGCATGTTTTGTTAAATGTTTATTTCACATGTTTAGGTTACTCCATCGTCAAAATGCTCAGTGCATTACTCTTATAATTACTAATATAATCGATAGTGTTAATTACAGTCTGGGGTGGATCCAAAAGAAGGTCATCTGATATGTTTTTCGTCTTATTTTTCCTTTCACGCCAGATGCCCCCAAAATCGAGGGCTCAGTGACGGTCTACACATGGGAGGGAAACCCGGCCAACATCAGCTGCGAGATCTTGGCGCATCCCAGTGAAGTGTCTATTGTGTGGCTGCGAGATGGACTCCAGCTGCCCAACGCCAACACCTCCAACATCAAAATCTATAACACTCCCTCTGCCAGCTACCTGGAGGTAAAAGCCCTCTCCCACTTCCGCTAGCTGTTTCCTCAGTGCATGAACATTTAATACTTACACAGATCAGGGAGTGCATTGTGTTGCCCCCAGACTGTGTTTCAGGCTCTGTCGCTGATCAATAATTGAGCAGGGGAAGCACATGGTGTGGGGTAAACAGAGAATCTGCTAATGGAACAACAAGAGCAGCAGCTGAGGAGGATCCCTAAGGTTAATGCATGCGCTCTCCATCCGCCGCAGGTTAACCCGGACTCCCAGAACGACTTTGGCAGCTACAACTGCACCGCCTCCAACGAGATTGGGACCGAGTCCAAAGAGTTCATCCTCATTCAGGCCGGTCCGTCTGCTCTCTGTGGCTCGACCTTGACACATACTTCACTGACTTCTTCGCAAGTTTAAGTGTCTGCAAACTGTTTAATCTTCTGTAATGCAGCTTGTGTTTTTGAACATAGGGGAACACTGGGTAGGTTGTCACAGCACTGTTACCAGTTGTCTAGAAATATTGATACTGAAATGTTATTGGGGAAATGGTATAATTAAATGGTTAAGACGTAAACAAAATCATTGGGTTTGATGTGAACTACGCCATCTAGAGGAGCTTATCGACTCCGTTGTTCAGAGTTGTGATAGGAACCAGATATCTGAAGACTTTAATGCCTTTCAACACTACTTCACAGAAAGTTTTCCATGTAAAATAATCCCAAACACTCTGCCTAGTCATCTGAGACTAGGTTATGAGAAGTTATGAGAAGATCCGTTCCATGAAACACGTTCATGACAGAGAGATATGTGCAGGGCATTATAAAGCCAAGTAATCCCTAGAAGAAAAGCTATTTCTTAAGATTTACCACTTTTTCCATAGGTCTACAACAAAGTGACACAATGTAAAGCTTAATAAAGAGTTTTAGCGGTAATAAAAAAAGAGAGATAGTAATTAAAAGTGTCTCCTGCACTGCTCAGCACAGATGCCTTCAAGCAGTTTAAGTAGCACCAGATTAAGAGTGAAATACACAAACATTGTCCTCTGTGACTGCGTTTTAGACCATTCTGACCTTTTTTTGTGTTTTTAAGCATTAACTAATTTAATGAACATTTTAAATGGAAATGGTTTGTTAGATCTATCTATCTCTATATATATGACTGTTTCTTCTCTACATACGTGCTAATTTCACCTCCTGCTGGAGCAGCTTCAGTCTGCAGGACAGGAGCTCCAGAGCCTATATGCATTACGTATTAGAACAACAAGGCATTTTCCGCTGTTACAGAAGACGCACTCTGGAATACAGCTATAGATGCCTTTAGGAAACCAGGAAGTATTATATTTTTGTAATTTTACAGCATTTATTATTTAATATTATTTAATAAGCTGTAAAAGTAAATTAGTTGTCTGTGTACTCTTTATCAACATGGTGATTATCTCCTTTGAAGCACATCAGCATTACAGCATTCAATCAAAAGCATAAATAAAACAGCAAATAATATATCAAAGAACCTTTCTTTTAGCTTTTTGGTTTCAGCTTCCTGAGTTTTATTTCTGGTTTTGGTTAAGAATTTTCAATTTCATGCATTACTACTCAGAAGACAAGTAGGTTCTGGAGTGGTTTTGGATGGTAAATGTCTATATTTGTGTTGGAGACATCATGACCCCTGGTTCCCATCACCACCGCTGTAAAAAACTCTACAAGCCACCATCTCACATCAAACCACTCAATCACTTTTTTGTTGTTCGACTGAACCATGCAGATATTTTTTCAGTCAAGTTCCCGTTAAAGTATTAAAGTAGAAGTCATGGAATTTCCGAACCTTCTCTCTGCCTATAAGAAGTTAAATCTGTACTGACATTTTTATGTTATTGATGAGAGGCACTTTGAAATCGTCTTAGTGACTATAAAAAGGCCAGAATAGTGGAGTATCAGTTTAGTTTGACATACTTTCCTCGAGTTTGAAGGTCATTAGCACACCCTTTAGCATAGTAGCCCTTCTGGGCTTGGTTGTCACACACATGACAGGAATGATGGTCACGTGTCACCAACTCCACCACAGGATAATACAGTGTCAGGACTCTTTATTTGAGGGAGAGATGGAATGCTCTTCTGTGGGTTGTGTGGAGCAGTAGCAGTAGCAGGCGCTGGGAGACGGGGACTCAGTGCCTTCATTAGAAAAACTGGGCACAGCAAGTCTGCACATTTGGCAGAACACTTCATATCTGCCACCACTCTGATTCCAATGATGACTTATCAGTGAAGAGCAATAAATTGCTGGAAGCTAGGCTCAATTTAGGGCAGCTTTGGAGGACAGGGTTTTAACTGAGTTTCCAGAATTCCTTCTCCATTGTTGAAATATGAAATATGAATTACAATCAGTGGTCTTAAATCGAATTAATTGATCCATCTTGACTTCTGTGTCACTTGTGTGAAATGGACTTTAACCCCTTTTCACAGTAGTTCAGGCGCTTTTGGAGGTGCCTCAGTTCCGCCTTGAATTTTAATCTTTTTAAATTAAAAAATTGAAAAAATCTATTTTAGTTACATTTTAATTATATTTTGAATTCAACTATTTTATTTGATGATGTTGAGAAAAATGAGACAAGCTGATTAAAATGTTTTATTGGGGTTTTTTTTGCGCTCTTTGATCAGAAATAAACTTTGGTGTGTTCATTCATTTTAGCTTCAATGGCAGGTATTATGATTGACATCCAACCCGGCTATGGTCGTCATAAGCGCACATCATCTGTTGAAATTATCTATTATCCTACTATCTCGTCATGCCAGTGGATTTACTATATAATGCATTCCCATTCTGTGCGGGACACCCTGCCTTTTCATTACAGTTAGATTTGGTTGATATCTGTCATTTGGTTTCTGAGATAAGAAAACCGGGAGGTGAAAGTGTGACAACAAACCCCGTCTTCCCCTATCACTGGTTGTGCTTGCATGCTTTCAGCAGCCATTCTATTTATTATGGAGATTAATATGTTGCTCTCTAGTCAGAGAAAGTCTAATCAAATCTACATGCATCGTCATTGGAAAAAGTAACTGCTTTATTGCAGCCTCGTTTTGATGGCTTGTGATGTTTTCTCCCGGCCCCTAGATGTGCCCTCAGCACCTGTCATCACTCAGGTGGAGCCCTACTCCAGCACGGCTCAGCTGATATTCGATGAGCCTGAGGCTTCGGGAGGAGTTCCTGTACTCAAGTACCGTACTGAGTGGAGAGCTGTGGGCCGGAACAACTGGGTCCAGCGAGTCTACGAGGTCCGAGAAGGTATGCGCACCAGCCTGAGGAGGATGGCGGTGTACTCTATTGTCTGCATCACTCAAGTGGTGGAAGAATTTGTAGCCGTTTTGCCAAGCCATGAACATGACTCTCTTTTAGGGGTGAACATGGTGACATGCCTTTGTGGGTTGTGTCCTAATTTAAGTGTTCAACTCTGTAGAAACTTGTGCAGGCTTTAAGGTTAGGGCCAAGCCACTAAACGGGGTGAAATTCTAAAACATACGCGGTACTGTGCGTACGTCAGAGACCTTCATTCATCTATT